>NW_019417238.1:35527-77192 GCF_000390285.2 Anoplophora glabripennis
CATTTGAAAAAATTTAGGGGATAGCACCCCCACTTAGGGGGTTGAAGATTTTGGTATGCTTTTTGAGCCAAAAGTTGTCCCCCTCAGAAACAAATTTGACCTGTTTTTGGATTTTGCCGAAAAGTTCTTTACTACCCTGTAATGCCTTGCGGTATGTTTTCGATGGGCTACCCTATATATATATATATATATAAATTTAACATAGGTAGGTATTATATAGTGTCTTCATTAAAAATAAGACACAAGTCAAAGGGAGATTCCTGTGCTCAAAATATGGTGATTGAATCATACATGCCTAATCAAAAGTTGCACATTTTAGTTAAAGAAAATAGATTTTGTCAATATTTTCAATACATGTTTTTATTATGAGAATTTCAGAAATATTTAATCGTCTTAATTCTGAGTGAAAAAGGTAACTATTAGAAAGCAAAAACGTAGCAACCATTTTTGGTAACCTAAATTGTTTTATCTTAAATCTTTTGAAGAAATCTACTTTCCTCAATATGCAGTATAATAATTACTTCTGGAATATACTATTTTTCTTTCTTGAGAATATTAATACCTAATCAGTCATTTTGATGTTAGAAGAACTATTGTGATGAGGCGTTCCACTTAAGAAAAAATTGTAAGAATTGTTAATTGTTAGGATATAATGTATAAAGAATTAATTACAACTATTGCACATGCAATAAGGTGGAAAATCATTTTTATCTCAACAAAATTGTTGAGATTATTTGATTTTAACCGGGGTACCAATTTTATTTAAAATTAAATATATTTCCATTATTTTTTGGTAAAATTTTAGAGGATGTAGGATAGAAAATCAGACTTTATTTATATTCCACCACTAAGATAATAATTACAACATAACTATCATCCTCTACCTGTCAGTAGTTCAAGTATTTAATAATTGGAGATCAAACGAACTTAGCTTGTAATTATGTGTCCAGTCCAAGATATATATCACTTTTCTGACCTCAAGAAATATCTCTTGAAATTTTTAACTTGTTTGGTGTAATAGTTCTCGAAATACCGATAATTCTTTTTAATTTTGACACGTAGTCTGAAAATGAGAATATTATTTGATTAAGCTTCCCTGCATACGTACAGAAATCATTCCTTTTAATTTTGAAAACTTTGTCCTATTGACGTAAAAAGTATCTTTTACTATTTGCTTGAAGTTGCATAAGACACATCTTAATCTCACATACTTATGCCAAATAAACATATATGATGCAAGGCAAAAAATAATTGCCGTAATAGTTATTTTATAGTTTTTCCGGAAACTCTACAAACCAAGTTAAAAAGTGCTATTATTGTCATTAGTTTGATACTTTGGATTCATAAACATTACAATTCATTGTAAATAAGTAGTTTACTATATTCTTTCACACTTCATTTATTTTGATAAGTTTGTATCCATGTCTATAAATATCCTGATTTGTAGTTATCAGTACAATAATTCTCATAATTGCTTTCTTATGTGCGATACAATAATTATACTATATTAATACTATCTTGGTGAAAAAATCGTAATGTTTACATTATTGTTGGCAAGGCCATATGGTGACAAATAGTAAGAGAAACGTTAATTGGATATTCCCAATGTTGACTTGGAGAAGAAATATGTTAGAAGCGAGGTTAGGGAAGTACACATTTAGGGAAGTATACATATAAAAGTTATACTGATGTCAGAGCTTCAAGTGATTTCACCTAGATCACTTTTTGTCACTTGTTAAAAAAAAGAAAACTCACTAAAGTCGCTTTTTGCAAAAGAAACAGACAAAAAGACACTTTTAGGTAATTTTTTCAACTTACAGAAATTTACATACACAGGCGACGTTGTCTAGTACATTTTCATGTAGAGTAAATAATTTGAATTTTATTTATTTAAAAAAACACGCCCATATATCGTTCCAATTAAATAATGTCTTTATTTTACAAATGGAAGTTGACAAGGTACTTGAAGCAAAGGTTTTCTCATTTGAAATTATGTTTAAATATACATGGTGTAAACATGCAAAATAAATCAGTTCTTCATATAAATCTTTTTCATACGGACCTTCGTTAACAAGTTACGGGCCCTCAAAGTTGAAAATTAAAAAGTTATTTGTGTTTATAGTCTCTAAAGTATGAACTTCAGCATGATGCAACACATGCGTATAGCTTGTTTTTGATGTTGTAAGTGAAACTTCATTATGTCCAGAACGCCAGGGACGGACTATGTCCAATGGTTAACAACCTAAAATTTTTGCATAGATGACGATCGCAATCTGCCTGTATCAAAAATAAGTTCCCTGAAGAATTTGCCAACGATAATGGTTCAACTCTATAAAATTACTAATTTAGATAATATTTGTGATTTTATGTCACAGTGAACATCGAGCGTCGCCTTCACCATTTTTGGTTTTTAGTTTTTAATTGAACATAATTACTATGTTAGAACCGTAAATAAATTTTAAAAATAAGAGCCTAGAAAATCTTACTGGCTGCTAATGTAATTCTCACTAACAAAATTTGACAAATTTACACATAACACAAAATAGAAAAACAAAACAAGGATAAGTTAAAGGAAGCTAAAAAAATAATTTAAAAGAAAGAAAACTATCAAAATACATTTTCAATATGGGCACCTTTCATCACTTCCTAAGTCTACGAATGTTATTTGTTTGTACACGTAACTGACATTATACCCTATACCTAACGATAGTGGCCCAGTATTTTCATGAAAAATTAGAAAACAATTGCCGTATAGATTTTGGGGAATATGGCTAAAACTGAGTTTAATTTTTTAAGTGCAACACTCTATATTTTGAAATTGAAGCGTCTATCGGTAAACCTTTATTTGGGCTGCCGTCATTAATTTTCATCATAGATGATGTTTCATTTTTTAACAGACACCCTGTATAATAGTTGTGTTAAAATATTAAATATATACATACATATGTTTTTAAAATAAAAGTTGAAGTTGCTAATATGTATTACGTAGTTTTTCTTTATTATATTATAAAAGGCTCTTTTGTGTTAATTGTTTCAAATATTTTGATCACCTTTTTAATATTTTGAATTGAAGCCCTGTAATGTCAAAAATAGTCTTTTGTAAAAGTGTAGTTATCAAAAGTAAAGTTACATATTTTTACTTCAAATAATTACTAAAAAATTTGTTATCAAGTATTTCTTTAACGACAATGAGGTTTTTGTGAAACCTTGATTATGACTATGTCTATAGAAACTCTGTTTCATTTTTGAGCTGTTGAAGTATTTTGGGAATATATTAAAATTTCGGTTATAGTTGTACTTCTCTATGCAATCAGTATAAACTATTTGTAAGATTTAATTCTTATAGAAAACAAGATAACCTATGGGATTTTGTGCATCACTTCTGTGTAATTTCAAATGTGATAAGATTACATATTTTCAAAAAAATACATTGTTTTTCTCTTGGAGGTTTTTTTATTTGTTTAGGTGAAGGTCGTTTGAGCAAAATTTAATATGTCAGGGCCATAATATTAGATAAGGATGGATTACTACTTACAATATAGAGAAATTCACATACACGATTTAATTTTGAATTTAAACTGCTACTCAATTACTTTGAAAAGTATATTATAAGGTTTATAAGGTTACATTACCTTGATTGCTTAAAAATGTTAAGGTAATATCTGTAGTTATTTATTTGTAAAATTTGTATTATTATTAGAAGAAACAATTTTAATAAATAAATAACAAATTATTACTTTTTAGTTGTTAATTGAGGGGTATAGATGCAAAACTCACATTATCCACTTTTTAAAATTTTTCAGGAAGAAGGAATAACTGATTTCTCACTTTTTAAGTGACTTAAGGCTGAAATTTTTTTTGGTATTGTATTAGAACTTTAACTTTGCTTCTTAATTGGCGAAATGACAGCACAACAATATTTGACTCCAAGAAAGTGAATTGAAGTTTGGATAATGTGGGTTTAGATACAACATTTTGGATAATGGTAGTTTTGCTCCAAAGTATTCTAAATAATATTATTTTTTACACCAAAATTGATGAAGTTAAAGGAACTTTGAAACAAACTCAATATCAATAAAACCTTTATGTAATATGGTAGTTCATAATCAAAATAAAAAGCTGTACAAAATACTTAGAATACGGTTTTATTATCAGTGATGAAGTGAAATATTTTTATAATGAATCTAAAATTGCAAAGTACAAAAAATGTTGACAGTAAAAAGTTCTAATATCCGATATTTAAATATGAAACTTCAGAACGAAACTTATCTTACTTATAATCAGAAACTCATAGAAAAACACGGAACCAACCATCTAGGAAAGCAAAACAATACGAGAAGCAAAACTCACATTCTACTTTTGCATCTATACCCCTCAGTTGTGGGACAAAGTAATTCGTTTTGACACTTTTATATAATTTAATAAATATTAATATGCAGATAACTTTTAATTCCATATTTAAACACCACCTGAAGAAGTAAAGCTTAAAATGCAGAAGTTATATATCGTGGTTGATTTCGCATTGGCCTTTGTCCAAAGCTCCAAGAAACATAATTTCTTAGAAAGTACACAACGTTATGGAGATAACAATTTCAACATGACAGAATAGTGTTTATTTGATTTTAATTATTTTTTTAATTTAGATTATCAGACAATTAATATCTATGAGTTATTTCTTTCTATACCTAGGTACTTGATATGGAAGAATATACTATTTCATTTGATGAGAATTTAGGAACATTTATTTTGGAATTAATTAATTAATTTGAATTGCTTAATACCTTTAAAGTGACGTAAAAAATTCGAGAAAATTGTAATAAATATGTTGAAGCCATTTTAATGATTTCGCTTTCGCAATCTCGGACAATATGTTTGTACAAAATTATATATTTTTTACACTGCTGTTTGCTGTTTTACATTCTAAATATAGTTGTTTGTTCGGTGACCTTTGAAGAAAAGTTTTGCAAAATAACTTAAGATTTTTTTATTCCTGGTGGTCTCTAGCCGGATGTTATCTTGTTTCTCATGCATTAAGTATTGGAATGACTATAAAGTTTATCAATATATGATATCTAGTCGTATAATTTTTTATGCAGGAAGTAGGGATGACATGAAAATGTTAATATGTATACTTCCAAATTATACTAGTATGTATTCACCAAAACTGTTCGACATATTTTTTCCTAGAATTTAAACACATTTTTTTTTATTAACAGACTTATTTTTTCTTTATTTGTGCTTTTATCATTTTATTCATGTTTTGACCAAGCCGTTCTCTATCAGAAAACAATATTACAGTCATTATTTGAAAAAATATTTATTGTAGCACTTCAGTCAGGAGAATACATTTTGTTCTGAAATATACACATTTCGTGCATGTTACCTCTATCTAAGTTAATCTTAATTCGTATTTCACGCATATTAGAACAAAATAGAAAGTGTAACACTATTGCCTCACTTCTCCTACTCCTCTTTTATACATTCTATGTGTTATGACATGGTACATAATTTTTAGAGACTTAGAAATTAACATTGGTTTATAATACAAAACATTGCCTTCATTGATTAATATTAACAGAGCAATCAATGACGTGTCAATCCGATTTGTTTATAAATATTCATTATATTACTTCGTTCCTGCGGTTATAATTAGATATTTAAACAAAGCAAATATAAATACATCATCATTAATAGTAATACTACACTTTTATGGAATACGAATGGATACATTAAACTCTACGAGATATGAGGTTTTATTATTATTTAATTATGATAAATATTATTTGTGTATATATTGACTTTTAAATTAACTTTTTTTTTAAGTTAATGTAGATACATTGTGAGGCCATCAAAGTATATCTCATATTGCAAAAGTAGACTTAATTACTAATATATAAATTTGACATAGGTAATAACTTCGGCAACAGCATCAGTTAAATTGTTATGGTATGTGAAGGTCGTCTTTTACTGGGTTCAACGAGGGTACCGTAATCTTGGTTCTTCCCCCGTTGCGCGTTGGTGGGAAGTTATTTGTTGCTTGCCGGCGAAGAGGTGATCGGGATAATCTCTTCTCTTCATGCCAACCGTAATGGAGTCTCTTCCTTCTTTGATGACGAGATACTTGGCCTTGGCATAATGGTCTACGCTCTATTGTTTGTACCTAAAACGCACTTATACATCTTCGGGATGCTATATTTTTGTTAGGCTTTCGACTGAGCCTTCTTTTGCACTTGATGCTTAAGTTTGTTAGCACTTGCGAGTTTTTATCAATGTCTTTTTGGCTTTGTTGGAACACTAAATGCTCATGAACCTTTCTGAGAGTACCTGATTTGGAAGCTTTAAGAGCTTTTATTTATGAGGTTCTTTAGAGTACTTGGTATGGAAGCTTTAGGAGCTTGTGTTTCTCAGGATCTTCCTCACAGTATCAGAAACTCCTGGACGGTATGAGCTACTGGTGCTATAGTGTGCTCGTATTTTTTTTTTGTGAAAATAGTTATCTATGTACAATGTAAAAGCAAAAATTTAGAATATACTAGTGTATTGGTCAAGTATCCGTTCTTTGTTAATAAATTGCATGGTACTCGGGTTGATGCTCGAATACATTTCAGGAGTCCTACAGTAGTGTCTGCATCGAATACTGGAATTTTGTTTCCTTGAAAAGCGTTCATCTTATTGGAATGGTGGCCGTCTCCGAAGAGTTATTGATCTCAGAATGATTTTGGTTAATGCTAACCCTAAGGCCTTCAGTTCAAATGTCGTAAAATTTTGAATTATATTTATTTTCCAAAAAATCCTGTTCTGTGGAAAAATTTGTCGTGGTGTCTCCGGCAATCGGTAGCTCTGCTAGCGTCCTCTGATATGGCTGGTGGTTGTCGGCAATCCGAGTTCGTAGAGGAACTTGGGGAAAAATTGGAAACAGGTGAAATTTTGAGTAACTAAAACCAGCAATTGATTCTAGTGCATCTCATCTTTCTGATTGTAGTGAGCTTAAGCCTTATTAGATATTCTGCAGTCGCAAGAGAGCAGGCATCATTTATAATAAAGCAAAAGCTCAAAGAAAATCGCACGTGAACAATAGTAAAACAACATTTAAGAGTCCGTTTCGGTGAATATAAAATTTTGATATTACAAATATGGATACCTACATACAGTTGAATTAA
This sequence comes from Anoplophora glabripennis, assembly GCF_000390285.2. Lineage (NCBI taxonomy): Eukaryota > Metazoa > Arthropoda > Insecta > Coleoptera > Cerambycidae > Anoplophora > Anoplophora glabripennis. The sequence continues at coordinate 42,688 of NW_019417238.1, forward strand.
GCTGAGTATCAGTTTTTATCTTACAAAAATGAAACCCATGAAATTGGGATGGAAACAAACATTTTGTGTGGTGAGATAAATGTCGAGGCTATAATAAAGACTTGAAAATCATCCCATACGTTTGAGAATTGAGAATGATGCTGCTCAAAAGGGAACACTCTGTCTATATGCAATTTCGAGGGCAAACACGGAATTTGAATTGAAATTTGAAATTTCGACTTTCATGTTCCCACTCGAAAAATCGAGTTTGGGCTTGCAATTTCGTATTTAAACTCAAAAATCCGTGTTTCACCTCGAAATTTTATAAACAGAAAAAAAAGCATGTACCCTTTCTAAGCTTTCGTACTATTATACTACGATAAGGCAAGTTGTTAAGATTTGAAGAACTCCTATATTTCTGTTCTTACAACTTTAATTGAATTGACTGAAAATCAAATATAGGTTTTTTTCAGTGAAGTTGATAACCATTTTGAGAATAGAAACAGAAATTGTGATTATAATGTCTATAATGTAATCGTGAACAATTATTTACTTTCTTAATGTGAAATATAACTGTATATACAGATAATGACTGCACTGCAAAAAAATCGGTATGAGTGAAAGCAATAAAGGTTCGGATTGAATGCATTGAGTGAAATTATTGAGTATATCTCCACTCAATATTGGGCATTTTGATCATTTTACTCATTTGCGATTATATTTAAACTAAAACATACTTTCACTCAAATATAGGTACTCCTTAAATAAATTCTTCACGTAAACCCGTATTTGGTGCACTTGTACCTAAATCAGATAAACGGATAGTTAAATTGTTATCTATAATTACGTAGTTGTAACGTACAATATAGGTTATGGCAATCTATTCGTCCGATCAGTTCGCCAATTCTTTTAATCAAGACCTAAAATGTTATCTCTAAAACAGATCTGTGTAGAAACCGCTGTGGCAGCTTAGTAGTTTATGATTTTAATAAAATGATATTTAAATTAGAAAATATAAACCAAGTCTGACAATGAGTAAAGAATTACTCAATAATTATTAAATGTAAATCATATTAGAGAAAAAGTCAACTCTAAATTGATTTTACTCAGAATAGAGTCAAAAGTCACTCACTTGATATTTAGCAAAAACTCGGATTTGAGTAAAACTCACTCATTTCTGATGCAAATTTTTACTCTATTAGTATGAGTGCAACTGATTAGAGTGAAAATTTCACTCAATCGGGTGTGGACAGAAATTGATACATTATTGAGTAAAATTGAGTGAAACTTTTTTACAATGTGCGGTGTGGATTTTACACTTTTTTTAAAATGAAGTTGGAAACGCAATGACTGTCAATGGAGAACGATATGGAGTGATGCGATTGAACTTTTTGTGGACTCATTTTTATGGCATGGATTTGGATGACATGTAGTTCCAGTAGGAAGATACCACCTGCCATACGACACTTGAAACTATCCAATCGTTACGGCAAAAATTTAATGGACAACAGATCTTACGTAACAGTGAAGTGACTTAGCCACCAAGATTATGCCATCTTATGCCATGCGACTTTTTCCTTTGGTGATTCGTAAAGTCCAAAATTTATTCTGCTCAAATGAATACCATTCTTGAATTAAAGGCAGAAATTCGGAGAGTTGTCAATGAAATTCAGCCGCAGGTATCTGAAAGCGTGTTAAAGTATTTTCTTAAAAAAAGTTGGATATGCCAAACGAGTCACAGTCACAGATGACGTCTGTTCGATATCCTCTTTCATATCTAATGGCCCTTTAAAAATATGTAAAAACTTTGTCAACTTTTTAATTAATAAAATCTTTTTTTCTCATATGAAATATTTATTGCGTTTTTGGGACACCTTTTATTTTTTTCAACGTGGATCTTCTCTAATGTTAAATGTTGCTTCGAATTTTTATATTTTGTCTACTGGCGCCATACATATCGTAGAAGGCGCCGCATGCATGCAAGATCGGCAAAAGTTAACAACATAGATGTGCGATCCTATAAAAAATATATTTTATAAATGTGTATCGTAAATAGTAATTTATACAATTATATAATGTATTGTTAATGTAACATAATAACTAAAAGTATAGTTTTCTTAAAAATATCGTGGTGAATTACAATCTATTGATTAAAAACAATGAATTTTATAGAAATTTTAATGTAATACATATACTGCGTTTTCAATCAGCACGTTTCTAATCATTTAAAATTTAAAAAATAGTGGTTTCAGTAGGAAGAACAACTAATATTTTTTATTCTGTAATAGTATTCAAGTTAAGTAGATGATTTTAGAATATTGTTTGATTTAACGTCAAACTTTTTTAAAAATGCATTATGTATTATACCTGAATTATTACCGAACTATCTGATTTGACTCGCTATTACGCGATTTGATTCGCGGAATTTAAAAAATGCCGGAGTATAGAATTTCTTAAACTTTTCAAAAACAAATTTTCGGATTTTGTACTCTGATATATTAATTTTCATGCAGTCATAATTTTAAACGTTTTTAAGTAAACGAATATGATAATTGGAATTAGTTCAATACGTTTAAAAATACTAATAAAACATTTTGACCTTTTGTGATGAAAATACGTGTCCGTAGAAAGAGTAAAGAGATAGATTAGACAAAAAATTATTTATAAAATATAGAGTACGACAAATTATTTTTAAGACTTATCAAATAATTTTTCAACCACGCTATATCAAAATGGGTTATCGTCCTTTTAATTGTATTTTCGTGTTAAATTTAACACCGTTTTGGGATAAACACCATTAATTATAACCACGCACATGTTGTCAAAACTAAGTCTCGACCAGGCGTCGCAATTTTTTTATATATGTGTAGCGTCCATGGGTTGAGTTATCGACCCCATTTGTTGTTTTTTTAACTCGCTCCTCTTAACAGAGAGCATTATCTTAACTTCGCAGAATGAATAAAACTATCACGCAGAAGGATTACATAATGCAATCTCGAATAAACTTTTATAGTAGTGATAATAATAAGGCGTTTATTTTCAACAGGAAATAAGGAGATAAGTACAGGCAACATCTTTTCATGAAAATTATGTGTTATCTCAATAATATAATAATTGGTATAGTGTAAAATGTGCCACTTTGTAACAAAATATAAGTAGAACAAAAAGTCTACCACAACACTAATAGCGATATCTTCGGACGCTGGTGATTGTGGCTGATCTCGTATTTTATAAAGGATGTCCCAATATACACGCAAGAAGTAACTTTGACAGAAAACACGGGTTTTGAATTAAAAATTGTAAATTGTAAATTAAAAGTATACAGAATAGCTTTGCTGGCACGGACGCACTCTTTTGTTGAAATTTTGCATGAGAGTTTTGCATAAATGCGGCTGAATTTCACTGATACAGCGCTCAATTTCCTCCTTCAAGGCGTGTACCAAACAGTGACACGTGGATGTATCAACAATCACTCGTTGATTTGCTAAACCCCAAATGTGTCAATTTTGACGGTTAACGAAACCCATCAAGATGAAAATGAACCTCATCGCTGAAGATGATTTTGTTCGAAAAATCAATAGGCTTCAGCTCTTCAGTCAACTAAACTTTGTAAGCATGAAGATGCAAATCTTTCATAAAAATACGCTGTAAAGAGCTTATCGAATTTTCCAATTCTTGACTAAGGTGACTTGATGTTCCTGGGCTCTCAGCGACACTCTTACGAATTGCTTCGATGTTTTGTATTGAACTACTTCTTGAAGGACGGCAAGAGCGTTTAAAATCATTAACTGATCCAGTTTCCCTGAATTTTTCAATTAATCTCTTCATATTTTCGACAAAATTTCGAACTGTAGCTGCCAAATCTTCATTATTTTTAAAATATTGCTCAACAATGAAAACGCGTTGTTCTTTCGTGTACGCTCCATTATTAATAACCCTGGGCTGTCAGCCGTCACGCCGTCTTTTTTTTTGGTTGGCAACACTGTAGTGCATAAGTGGCGCCAAATTCAAATCTTGAATTTGGTACACCCGATACGTCTTTCAAACAGTTATTTGTTTTCGACAAATTTATTACATTTTTAACACGATTTTGTTTATATTCACTCTGTACACTTTAACTATAGTTAAAATTAAATACCTATATTTTTATACCGAGTCATAATTCAGTGTCGAAAATTTAACCAAAGCTTCTTCAGATCAAAACAAAACGTTAACTTGATATATCGTAATGCTAAAATGTTTCCTTAAAAAGTTATAGACCTAAAAATAGTAAAAAAAAAGTGTCACATTACTTTTTATAAAACATTTCTGTGAAACTTGACAAAGGGATGTTTTTGGATTAGCTGAACATGGATACAGGCTTCTTTCTTACCTAAAACATATTACTATATCATTTTTATTAGAAGACGCATAGAAAAGTAGAAAAAACTTTACTAATTTAAAAACTGTATACTTTTTACAGTAAACAAAGTGAAGTTTCAGTGTTTTCTCTCATTTCTCACAGTAAGTTTATAGTCATGCTTCATCTCGACTGCCCTATGCCAAATTTCATGGAATATCTTAAAAAGTGACGGACTCATCGTAAAAAGATTAAAATAAAAATTCCTTTGAAAATCCTCGACTTTTTAAGGATTCAGTTTGGTACTTAAGTATATTTGGGAAGCTGAGAAAACGTTGGTAAAAGTGTTTACATCTAATTACATAATATGACTTACTACGTACGGGAATTTGGTAAGATCAGAAGAAGTGTAACAAAAGCCAGAACGCATAATAATTTATGGATTAATTTCGGAACGTTTGGGCTAACTCGTACGGTAATAAATATTGTAGGCAACAAATACTGTAAGGTAAGGAGTTTCGAGTAGATTTTAGGTTCGCCGGAAAGTTCAATTTCATTGTTTGCGCCTTGTAACCGAAAGCAATAAATTTACAAAACTTACTCGTCGCTGCCCATTGGAAGAAGGCCATCATAAAATTTAGAAAACATATTAAGTAGACTCGCAAACATTTATGGCCATCTGTTAAGCATCTCCTTGGGACAAGAAGAAGGGAAAAATCGGCATTCGTTCATCACGGAATTTTAGGAATTTCAAAACACCGCCATATTTTCTTATAATGTTTTAAGGAAATTAACGCCGAAATTGACGGAGGAAGTTTTTCGAAGTTTTTCTTTCTCAGAAAAACAAGAGATTTAGGTCAAAGAAGGCTTCTCTGCTTCCGAGGCAGAACTACTTTTTTAATAAAGAATATCCCGAATTACATAAACCTAACTTTATTTATAGNTATATTTGGGAAGCTGAGAAAACGTTGGTAAAAGTGTTTACATCTAATTACATAATATGACTTACTACGTACGGGAATTTGGTAAGATCAGAAGAAGTGTAACAAAAGCCAGAACGCATAATAATTTATGGATTAATTTCGGAACGTTTGGGCTAACTCGTACGGTAATAAATATTGTAGGCAACAAATACTGTAAGGTAAGGAGTTTCGAGTAGATTTTAGGTTCGCCGGAAAGTTCAATTTCATTGTTTGCGCCTTGTAACCGAAAGCAATAAATTTACAAAACTTACTCGTCGCTGCCCATTGGAAGAAGGCCATCATAAAATTTAGAAAACATATTAAGTAGACTCGCAAACATTTATGGCCATCTGTTAAGCATCTCCTTGGGACAAGAAGAAGGGAAAAATCGGCATTCGTTCATCACGGAATTTTAGGAATTCCAAAACACCGCCATATTTTCTTATGATGTTTTAAGGAAATTAACGCCGAAATTGACGGAGGAAGTTTTTCGAAGTTTTTCTTTCTCAGAAAAACAAGAGATTTAGGTCAAAGAAGGCTTCTCTGCTTCCGAGGCAGAACTACTTTTTTAATAAAGAATATCCCGAATTACATAAACCTAACTTTATTTATAGAGCTCCTCAAATTAAAAAAAAAACACTCCCATAAACATGGATAGGGAAATACTTAGTTTCCACCCTGTGTTTGAATTAATATTCCTAAAAATATGTATACTTTTGTAAATATTTGAACATCCTAAAGTCATATTACAAATGGAACTTCACACAACGTTTCACTTTTTATCTTTCACAAGTCAAAATACAGACTATCATCGGAAATGGGTGAAACTACGAAGTTTAAGGAAAATTTTGCCTAATTTTTCGCAGTGTGACATTTTTTTTAGGGTCACATTTACCTACGTATTTAAAACCAACATTATAAGATTTGAATTTTTCTACATAAAAAATGTCTGGCGCGTTATTTCTTAATAAAAAATTATGTAAGACATTTTCTTGTTCATGTAAACGATTTACAAAAATTAAATACATCTGCTCTAAAATAAGTGAAGATACCACATGAACAGAGATGGTTTTACATACCTGCGCAATTTGGGACAACATACAGTGAATTGTGGAACACACAATATTCTCGTATTATTGTAAATCTATACAAGTAATGATATCTAATATTTCGACCAGTGTTTAAATTACGTGATACCTGTCTCCTTGGTTCTTATTAGATATAAAACTGCATAGTAATTATAAAAAAAAAATAAATAGATACTTCCAGTACTTTTTTTATTTGTTTATTTGTGTTTTGCCTGTTCCGCCTGTGAACAACAAATGAAATTATTTTTACTTAACGAAATATCCGACAATTGATTTTATTATTACATTTCTTTTAAGTCTGTAGCCAACAAGAAGGTTCACGGTGTTTAGAATTAACACGTCCTTGATCGTTTAGCAAAATAATTTTTAAATTTTTTAAGAGTATTATTTTCCTGATCCAAAATTTTGGCCACTTTATTAATATGGTGATTAGGAAATGGCGAAAAGCGGATAGTGTTGCTATTTTTTATTTTTTTGTCTGCTTTTTCAGTATAAGATTTTTGCTTAGGCAAAATTGTTTTATGAAAACGTTTTTTTTTTCGAAAATGACAAAATAAACAAAAATAAATAATTTTAGTCGATAAAACTATATTGTCCTATTCATTTTCTAGTCAAAGATCAATGATCATCAAAGAGTAATAGAACGTGTAATAATAGTCTAATTACTTTATCATACTTTTATGTGTTATTCAGATGAAAGTGCGTCTTTACGACATATCTATCTAATGCCATATAGAAAATGTGACTGAGACGTGATTGAAATGACTTGGGTTGTAATAATTTATATATACGTTCTCAAATAAATCAATATTTCTTATAAATATATAAAAATATTATAGTTTTGATAAGTTATCAATATTTTTATCTTAATTACTAAAAAATAATGTACATAGGTCGTACTAGAGAACGTGGAGCTAATCTAATTTATACATAAATTTTTTTTTAAATAAATTTGGCTGAATGTCAAACTTTCATTAATAAATCAATTTTATTGTATATTCAAACAATGTACCTTTTTTTAAAACCTTCTCTACTGATAGTTATTATGGAACCAAATGTTGCGACTGAAATATTCTTGTAGTGATATTGGCGCATTCGCCAGAATATAGAAAATCAGGTGAAGTCAGGTCATAATAATATTCCTTTTACTAGTTAGATATGTCTAAAAATCAATTTAGTTTTATATTTTTTATTTATTTATTTTTAATTCAAGTTTTTATGTGCAAAAAGATACCCAATATTTATATTTTGTTGTTAAAATTTTGACAGTTGAAAGGGTATGCAAGAATCTCCATCACTTTCGTAAGTAATCTAACTTTCAAACCGTTAAAACATTTATATTTCAAACCAAACTTCTTCAATTTTGATGCTGCAATGAAACCAATAAAAAAATTTAAGTAGGCTTAACAGACTATAGAAAATTTTCGTAATCATTTTAGGCACCGTAAGAGTCTATGACTTAAATACTACAACCTAAAAGAAAACATTTGAGCACTATGCCGTCAATTCTCCGTGGCACATGGGTTGTCAGCGGAAAATGAAACTTTCCAATTTTGGGCCGGGTAAATTAATTAAATAGAAATTGACGGCATTTCGACTCAAGACAGATATTGGAAAAATAAGACATAAAAACCTTATACCGTACAAAAATAACAGTTCTGGAATAAAAAAATTTTCATTTTCCAAATAAATTTAGAAAGCGCTATATATAACTATACCTCAAGTCATTATACCGTACATTTTTTATGGCACATGAGGTCACAGCAGGGAATTTTCCGCTCAAGGTGTGGATATTTTAGTGAAAAGTTCCTGTACGTCATTTGTGCCCTTTTCGAATTCATTCATTCAAAAATTAACTATTAAAAAAATATTGCCGTATAAATATCGTGGCACTAAAGGGAAAAAGGCCCCAAAGTTCCAAAAACACGTTGTCATATAACTGCAATTTTTTTCCATGTAAAAGTTTTTAATATGTGTATTGCACATCTTCAATTCAATTTGTTTGTTTTGCCAAAATTTATTTTTTATTTTTCAATTATGCCGTATATATTTTGAATACAATAAAATAAAATTGTTTAATATAGAATAACATAAAATTGTAAAATCAATAATAATTTTTATCATAATTTTCTTAGAAAAATAATTTATTTAAAAAATAATAATAAAGATTTCGGAAGTGAACTCGAAAGTGGAGATGAGGAGGACGAGGACGAAGATTAAGTTTTCATATGTATTAAGATACACAACAAACACAAAATAAAAAAAGCAACAAGATTTAATGAACTTTTCATTTCATTATTTTAGTAGTCTATTTTATAAAATAATTTTCTAAAAATGTGAACAAATTTCAATTCTTCTACCCAAAGAATCCGAAACCCCGAAAATTTTGTGTGGATATTTACATTTGTTAAGAATAAATGAAAAAAAACTGAAGTAATATTTTACATTTAACACCCTGTATCTCTTTATCTATCAACTTTTGGACTAAAGTAAGTTCGGCTAAATTGCAATATTTTTGCTTGGGCAATGAATTTTGGCTCATTACCTCGGGACCACCCTGTGTAATGAAAATGCCTTGGAAAATCCTACTAATTATGGAAAACCCTGAAATTAAAAATAGACGGCATCCACAATTTTGTTAATATTAACCCTTGAATAACTTAAAACAGTAATAAAATTGAAAATATACAGGGTGTGCCATTTAACACTCCTGCTGCCAATATCTCCGAAATGAAGAAATTTATTTTAGTTTTGGAAATTGGTGTTGTTAGGTCCCTCGAATAGCTTCAAGTTGTAGTTAGTTCAAAACTTTCTATATAGATGGCGTGGCGATACTAAAAATTTTTTTGTTCCCTGGAACGTGGAAATACAGTCCATCTGAAAGATCGTTAAATTTTGAGTAATTTTTGTAATATAGTTTTTCCCTATATTTACTTGTTTTCGAGATATCTCGACTTCAATATGCAATGTATGATTAACAGGAAAATCTATTATTTTATTTAAATCACACTGAGACAAAATATTCTTTTAAAATATTGTTATAATAGCTTTATTCACATCACACAAGTACTACCTAACAAACAATAAGTTATAAAAAAAATGAATGTTCAACTACAGAAAAAAAAATTGTACAAAGGTAAATCTTATAAGAGACAGAGACGAACCGCATTATATCAAATTAAAAAACGCAGTCATAGGTGGCTCATGTCATTTGTTTAAAATAAAACAATGACAGATAACACATATTAATTTTCCAATAATTAGTTTTATCAGTTTGCGTCTTTCAATTTAACTATATTATACTCCGCGGTAGAAATTATAGAGAGTGACTCATACATAATATAAAAACACTATTACCATAATGCGTATAAAATATAAAATGATTTTTATATGGTTCAATATTATTTATCTTTGTGCCGCTCGCTACGCACATCGATAGAATCTATAATCGTCTATAGACTGAGTTACACTGAACGTCGACCTATATTCTATCTCTGTCTTTTGCACTTGGTAGGGAATAGGGAAATGCTTTTTAGTGGGTGTAAACGGACTTGATTTCCCAGTCCTGAGAAACGTCAAAGCATAAGCGTNTATTAGAGAACGTGGAGCTAATCTAATTTATACATAAATTTTTTTTTAAATAAATTTGGCTGAATGTCAAACTTTCATTAATAAATCAATTTTATTGTATATTCAAACAATGTACCTTTTTTAAAAATCTTCTCTACTGATAGTTATTATGGAACCAAATGTTGCGACTGAAATATTCTTGTAGTGATATTGGCGCATTCGCCAGAATATAGAAAATCAGGTGAAGTCAGGTCATAATAATATTCCTTTTACTAGTTAGATATGTCTAAAAATCAATTTATTTTTATATTTTTTATTTATTTATTTTAATTCAAGTTTTTATGTGCAAAAAGATACCCAATATTTATATTTTGTTGTTAAAATTTTAACAGTTGAAACGGTATACAAGAATCTCCATCACTTTCGTAAGTAATCTAACTTTCAAACCGTTAAAACATTTATATTTCAAACCAAACTTCTTCAATTTTGATGCTGCAATGAAACCAATAAAAAAAATTTAAGTAGGCTTAACAGACTATAGAAAATTTTCGTAATCATTTTAGGCACCGTAAGAGTCTATGACTTAAATACTACAACCTAAAAGAAAACATTTGAGCACTATGCCGTCAATTCTCCGTGGCACATGGGTTGTCAGCGGAAAATGAAACTTTCCAATTTTGGGCCGGGTAAATTAATTAAATAGAAATTGACGGCATTTCGACTCAAGACAGATATTGGAAAAATAAGACATAAAAACCTTATACCGTACAAAAATAACAGTTCTGGAATAAAAAAATTTTAATTTTCCAAATAAATTTAGAAAGCGCTATATATAACTATACCTCAAGTCATTATACCGTACATTTTTTATGGCACATGAGGTCACAGCAGGGAAATGAATTTTCCGCTCAAGGTGTGGATATTTTAGTGAAAAGTTCCTGTACGTCATTTGTGCCCTTTTCGAATTCATTCATTCAAAAATTAACTATTAAAAAAATATTGCCGTATAAATATCGTGGCACTAAAGGGAAAATGGCCCCAAAGTTCCAAAAACACGTTTTCATATAACTGCAATTTTTTTCCATGTAAAAGTTTTTAATATGTGTATTGCACATCTTCAATTTAATTTGTTTGTTTTGCCAAAATTTATTTTTTATTTTTCAATTATGCCGTATATATTTCGAATCCAATACAACAAATAAAATAAAATTGTTTGATGTAGAATAACATAAAATTGTAAAATCAATAATAANCGTAGACGAGGGGTCTAATTCCATGGCTATAATAAATTTATAAATTAAAAAAACACAACTGGGACGTTTTAAAATGCTGTACTAAATAAAGTGCCGGTTATAGCAAACCGTAAAAAATATTAGATGTTATGTTTTATTATCCTTTTTCAATATTTTCTATATATTGTTGCCTTTTACGTAGACACGCCAATGGATTTTCGTTCCCGGCACGCTTCATCCCCCTTACTAGTCCAAAAGCTAGCGATGAGTCACTCTCTATAATTTCGACCGCGGAGTATAGTTATACGATTTATCATTGTACAATCAATCTTTTTTATGTTGTTGATCATTTGTTTTTTTTTATAATTTATTATTTGTTAGCTAGTATGTGGTGTGAATAAAGTCATTATAACAATATTTTAGAAGAATATTTTGTCTCGGTGTGATTTAGATAAAATAATAGATTTTCCTGTTAAATCATAAATTGCATATTGAAGTCGACATATCTCGAAAACAAGTAAATATAGGGAAAAACTTTATATTACAAAAATTTCTCAAAATTTAACGATCTTTCAGATGGACTGCATTTCCACGTTCCAGGGATCAAAAAATTTTTTAGTATCGCCGCGCCATCTAAACTGATAGATTTGAACTAACAGTTCTAACTACAATTTGAAGCTATTTGAGGGACCTAACAATCACAGTTTCCGTAACTAAAATAAATTTCTTCATTTCGGAGATATTGGCAGCGGGAGTGTTAAATGGCACACCCTGTATAGTATTATAGTAGCTGTCAAATGGATTTTCCAAATTGCAAAATTGATAAACAAATTTTTTTATTCACGGCCAATTGTTTTTTTGTGGTACCAATAACGCGCTTGGGTTCGGGAACAATCTGGCTTGCTTTGAACGGTATAAATACGTAAGGTGCGGCGGCCAGGCGCAGTTTAAAACTGAACGACACAAAATTTAGCGGTTTGGTTAGCGTTGGCCCGCAATTAAAAATATGCCAAGTAGTAGTAAGAAAGTGAAAACATAACCATTTCCATTCGGAATGGGAAGAACAATATTTTTTCACAGAAGTTAAAGGCAAAAATGTGTGTTTGTTATGTAATACTTCTGTCTCCGTTGCTAAAAAAGGAAATATTGAGAGGCATCATAAAACTGTACATTCAAATTTTGAGAAATCATTCCCTTTACATTCTGCCGCCAGAAAGGAAAAACTGAAACAATTAAAAAACCAGTTAATTGGACAACAATCAGTATTTTTAAGAACAGTCGACAAAAATAAGGCCGCAATTGAAGCGTCATACCGTGTGTCCCATACAATCGCATAGAAGAAGAAACCTTATGAAGACGGGGAAATGATAAAACAGGCGTTTTTAGAAGCTGCAGATTCATTGTTTGCCAACTTTAGAAATAAAGACGAGATAGTGTCTTCAATACGGTCTCTGCAACTTTCTGCTAATACAGTGATTAGACGAGTAGAAGTAATGAGTAATGATATTTTTTTACAGTTGAAAAGTGACTTGCATAATTATGTTTATTTTTCACTGCAATTGGACGAATCAAATGACGTAGTTGACACCTCCCAGATGGCCGTGTTCCTTAGGATGGTTTTCTGTGATTTTACGGTTAAAGAAGATCTCTTGAAGTTTATTCCTCTGAAAGGGCATACTACTGGACAAGACTTGTTTTCTAATCTCATCTCATTAATCTTATTTCCACTGAGAAAATTCCAATATCAAAAATGGGAGGCAAAGATGAAAGTTTTCCCCAATTCTCTTACCACTGCATTATCCATCAGCAAGCATTATGTGGACATTTTTTAAAGCTAAACAACGTTATGAAATTGGTAGTAAAAATTGTAAACAAAATTAGAGCTCAAGCGTTACAAAGAAGGTTATTCAAAGCATTGACCGATGAAATTGACTGTCAATACGGGGAACTACTTCTTCAGTCTGAAGTTCGATGGTTGAGTAGGGGATGAGTGCTAAAACGTTTTAATGATGTCTTACCTGCTATAGTTCATTTTTTTAAACAACGCGATGAACTGATTAAGGAACTGGAAAATTTAACCTGGCTTAGAGATTTTGGTTTTCTTGTGGATATTACAGAAAAATTAAATGAACTTAATTTGCAGATTCAGGGTAAAGACAAACAACTAGCGGAAACGATTTCTGATATAAATGCATTTATAAATAAGCTTGAATTTTGGGAACAAAACCTAATTAACTGCAATACCAAGCATTTTCCTATTCTTTCAGAAAAGATATCTCAAAATCCATTGGAACTTTATGAAAGTAAATATCATGTAGAAATAATTTCTAACTAGAAGGATAACTTCAAAAATCGTTTTAAGGACTTCAACGGAATTGCTTTAGTGGCACAATTTGTTGTTTTACCCTTCATGGAAATTGATGTCCAACAGTTCGTTAAAAATGATTTAACTGTAAGATCGTTAAACTCAAATGCAAAATGTATCTGGCCTTTAGTAAGCCAAGAAAAATATCCAGTTTTAGGTCACGTTGCCTTGAAAGTAAAGGCGTTATTTAGTTCAACATATTTGTGTGAATCCTCTTTCTCAAATATGAAGTTATTTAAAAACAAATACCGCAATCGACTTACAGATGAACATTTGGATGTATTCGAGTAGCTGTATCAAATTATACTGCAAACATTAAAAACATTATTAATGAGTCTGAGTGTCAGCCCTCTCATTGAACATGAATTAAAATAGTGCATTATTCTTTTTCTTGCTTTTATAGTGTTTTAGTTCCATAAATCATATCGTATCGTAACCGTAAATAGCATAAAAGTTTGGTTTATTTTTTAAACAACTCTGGTTATTTTTTATGAGCAGTATGTACTCGTACTAAAATAATATTAGTTTATTTTTATTATTTTATGTTAATAAACGAAATAAATGTCTGTGGAATACAACTGTGCATTATTTCATTTCGGTTGGCTTACGTCTCTTATAGATAGGTAGCTCACTATCTATTCAAAAACTATCGAAGTAGCTCAACACATTAAAAAGGTTGGCGACCACTGTTTTAGAGCATAAGTAAAACTCTGAAATCGGTGCCGTACATTTCTCAATAATTTTTTGGAGTAGGCGTTGAAATGAGGAAATTTGCGTCAGGGTAAAAGCTCTTAGAGCCAGTGCATTCGTAAGGCATAGTAAAATATAACTTTCAAATAAATGTCTTTATTTAAAATCAGGCACGCCGTACAGTTTTCTATAATTTTTACATTAGTAAAAATATTTGGAAAATGAAAAATTTTTTCTTTCCAGAACCGTTATTTTTGTACGGCATAAGGTTTTTGTCTTATTTTTCTAATATCTGTTTTGGATCGAGATGCCGTCAATTTCTATTTAATTAATTTACCCGACCCAAAATTGGAAAGTGATTTCCGCTGACAACCCATGTGCCACGGAGAATTGACGGCATAGTGCACAAATGTTTTCTTTTAGGTTGTAGTATTTAAGTCATAGACTCCTACGGTGCCTAAAATGATTACGAAAAGTTTCCTATCCGGCTCTTAGTCTATAATTTTACACAACATTATTGTAAAACGTCTTGATAGTACACACGGTTCACTGTTTCACCTTGAGGTAAGCATTCAAAATGCACATTTCCAATAAAGTCGAAAAAAACAGTTAGCTACATCACTTTGACATTGGATCGAGACTAACGCGCTTTCTTCGCGCGTGGAGATCCTTTGTCTCAATGTCGTAGCCGTAAATCCAGTTTTCGTCTCCCGTTATGATTCCTTGAATGAATGTTTCATCGTCCTTGGATTTCTCAAGGAGTTACCGACAAACGTCCACACGATTTTGATGCAACTCACTGCATGTTCAATTTTACAATCAAAATTTCATGGCATGACCCGATTGAGATGCTAACCTCTTCTGCAATTTGTCTGACAGTCAATCAGCGGTTTGCACGCACCAGATCATTAACTTTCTGAACGTGGGAGTTATCAGTTCAAGTCGAAGACTTTCCTAGTCGAGGATCATCTTCAGTTGACTGACGACCACTTTTAAATAGTGAAAACCATTCGCAACATTGCGTACAACCCAAAGCATCATCTCTGTAAGCTTGTTTCAAAAGTTGAAACGTTTTAGTGAAAGTTTTCCCCAGTTTCACGCAAAATTGTATCATTGTTCCAGAAAATCCTATATTTCAAAAATCGTATAGACCGTGGGCTAGCGTACATAGATAAAAAACTATTCATTTTAGAGAAAAATTGAAGAGGAAAAAAAGATTCGTAATTAAATTTTACATATGATGTACCTATTTTCAAATAAAAAATATACAACATAATTGTTGCAAATATAGCAAAAACAACAAAAAGAAAGTGAAAAAAATTGCAATATCTTTGCGATTTTTTAAAAAGCAGTTATATTATAGGTAGGGTCTTCATACTTGACCAAAAAAATCTTTTTGATATAATAAAACATCACACCAATTTTCGTTAAAAACGGTCCGATAGTTTTCGAGTAATCATTTTGCAATCCAGACTTTTGAAAAAAATTTGAAATTTTTACCAAGTTAACTGAGCCTAAATTAAGACTTCTAGATACTTGAAAATTTTATCACATAAAAAAAGGCATTCAAACTTTAAAATGCGCCCAGAAAAATTGAAATCCGTTAATTAGGAGAGCCGTGGTAATTGTTTAAAGATATGCCTAATTTTCGCGCTTATAGACAAATAGAATAACTTTATAAATTCATTATAATTATTATTTTTTATAAATATGCTTTTAAAGTACTCGGAAAGACGCTTCTTTTAAAAAAAAAAACGTGGTGATTCGTTAATTGGTTCCAGAGTTATAGTCGATCAAAGTTGGTCGGCATTTGTGGCGTAAGTACGAGGTCTGGAGGTTTGTTTTTTAAACAAATACCTTTGTCATTCCAAGTACTTTCTGGGAGTGAATTTGCAGAACTTGCGCCCTTGTGCAATCCATATAAAATGTCGATTAAAACTATTGGACCGACCACGAAATTCACGAAAAATGTATGGGAGGTAGTGGTAGGGGGTTGAGAGCTCGGCTATTCCGACCGACTCGAAATTGAAATCGCGCTTTCAAAATAGCGTCGCGCTTAAAAATTTTGACTATCTCGGCTTCTAGTGGTCCGATTTTAATGTTTTTTTTTTTAAATCGATATCTCGCGAGCTGAAAAGTCCAAATATCGAATTATTGTTAAGTATCGACCTATTAACGTATTGATAATTACTACTTTTTAATTTGCTTTACTTTTCTCGTAAACATAAGCGGATATAGAAATTGATATTCATAACAAAAATTTTCATTGTTTCGATTGCCAGACAAAAAGTAAATGATGCATTTTTTTTCTTCTTGCAAGTTCACCCCTATGAACCACCCTTTCGGCTATTGAAAACCGTCTGGCATTTGAAAATTGTTAGGTACTTATTAATGTCTATTTTTGCATAATCTATTCATCATCATGTGCGCTAGCTCACGGTCTATTATGCACGTTGCACTCAAATACCAATATCACGAAAACTAAACGAGATATCAACAATCCAAGAACATGTGGTTACAGAGGTTATGCGCAACGCAATGCTGCCAATCGCGTATCATTAAATATCTCCATTAGTGCGTAATTAAAAAAGTTCGGTTATTTTATGAACCGATCTCGTACATATGCCCGTTGAAATTGCAATTTTAAATCGTAGTTGAGGAAACTATGTAGGCAAAATTTCAATTAATATAACAATTACTAACGTAACATAGACCAGACGTTTGCCAACTTATATAAAATTTACACCTTGTAACGGCTTCGATTGAATTTTTTAAATGTAAAGTATTAAGAATTGTTACTTTGGATGTCAAGCGACATGAATACGACCACAATATTGTTTACAATGTTTAAATAAATTTTAGCATATATTTTTTTTCTGTTTCAGTTCAATCAAATCATTATTAATTGAGAAAAATGCTGATCCAAATATAGTTTTACCGAAGAAAGGCATCTCCCCCTTTCACCTGGTCATTGGATGCGATTCCAATGACTTTGCTGTGAAAGTTACTCGTTTAATTCTGCAACACGGAGGAAATCCTAACGTGAGGTAAGTTATTCACAGTGTATTTTTTATAGAGTATCATTTAAAGGCGGATAAAAAATTTTGGTTTGTGTGCCCCATCTTTCTCTACATGACATTTTTTCATATATACGAATCGTGTATTAAATATCATTAAATATTCTCCGTGAAAGGTAAAAACCTTTGGTTTATTTATTTATAAATATACCTAATTATTTTTTTATCTTAATTTAGTTTAAGTGACATTTAAGAAAAACTCGCAATGTCAAATATGGAAATTAAATCCATTTGCGATAAATATATGTTAATGAATGACCTTATATTGTAATTAACACTTGCAGGAAAGTGGTGATGTAGTGCACTAAATAGGTTTTTGCCCAGGCACATATTTAAAAATTATCTATAGAATGCAGTCGTGTAGCACATACTGCCTTGACCTTTTTAATTTTTTATGATGTATATTTTGTAGATAAAATATAAGAAATTGTAATGGCCTAATTAATTAACTGTAGATAAATTGTAAGGACGCAAAAACTTTCCAGTTTGTAAAAGAAAAAAAATGCAGATATTTCAGAAAATTCATCCGAAATAAAACAATGAAATTGCGATATGAATATTGTTATTTAAAAAAATTTATTTTTAACTTTTAGTCTCGTGCGCCTCAAATTGGAAAGGAAAGGTTTGTGGATGGAGGTGTAAATAAATATTGCTTCAACGTTAAGAGTTTTATTTTATTTTAAATTACATATTGTTATTTTTTGTGTATATTGCTCACAGCAGCTCTATGTCTAAATAGCCCCATATCCCACTATGCCTAAAAAATGTTGTCAAAAATTGGAAATCGCTTTAAAGAAAAGAAAAAAAACAGCATATTTGGATTATGTTTTTCTGAAATCGGAAATATATATTATAAAATACTTTTTCGACCCAATTTTAGATCCCAAAACACCGTATCCTAGTATTTTAGTTCGTTACTAAGTAACCATCAGCAAACAGTTCGGGAAAGTTACTTTTGCGACCTTGGCCTTGGTTGGGAAAGTTAACTTTCCCGTACCATTTTTTTATCTATATTTTATACAGTAAATACTCATAAATACACGCGGGTAAACCAGCTCACATCGAAAAAGCATTATTTAGTAAATACATATAACATTTTTTTAACGTATTAAACAAAATTTTGAGACAATTTGAGGCATTTTACCAAACTGATGTATTCCTACTAAGTACTTGTCTACAACCTTTCCCATTTGATTATTTAAGGAAAAAGGGGCAACTTTAAAAATTTTCTGGGCGGCATATTTTCCATATAGTGGCATATAAGTTTCGTTTAATAATCATCTAGATCATTCAAATTTATTTGATACAGTTCATCGCGGCGACATGCACCGGCAACATCAAATATTAATGCAACCTAAAAATGAAAAAACGTACCATATTCATTAAGTGTACATTATCTTGTGCCTGAGTAATAAACGTTTCAAGGTGTTTATTTTAGTGCTGGCAACTGAAATCGTTTTTTTTTGGATAGTCGGTTAACCGGTTTCGGATAATTCGGATTTTTACGAAACCCGAATACCGGTTATTCGATTCTTCAAATATCCGATAATTCAAACATCCGAATAATCGGATTCTTTCTTTATAGCATATTCTAGTCTTAGTGTTATATAGTTATTGACACAGGGTACATAGTACATACATATTACAAGGTTTGAACTATTAAGGGAAATACAATTTATTTTTATATTTTATCCTGGGACAAAGACACATACTGATAAAAAAAATAGTCACCCACACTCACATACACCAAACGACCAAATCCATTTATATAAATAATAAATTGAAGAGTCACAGTAACAAGTACAACTGTTTTAACTGTTTTAACATTTTAACTTTTAACATTAGATTTAACTTTAAAATTTATAATATGTGAATATGTGAATAACATCGTATATCTCGTCAGTTTTACAAAGCACCGATTTTCAGATATCCGGTTTTCGCCATTATTCGAGTAACGGGTTATTCGAATAACCGGTTTTAGAATATCCGGTTTTAGCAACTATTCGACTAACCGGTTTTATCTGAAATCGGTTTTTAAGGAACCCGGTTAACCGGTTTCACTTTTTTCCGGTTTTTGCCAACACTAGTTTATTTGGCAAAATTTTTAACTTTGGTTTATAGTTGTCACCTTGACGTTTCAGGAAAACACATAATTTCAAATATTTTGATATATCAATGTCTTCCTTTGTCATGTCATTTCAGAATCCAAATCAACGTGTCTCGGGATTTTATTATACAAGGTGCGGCAAGATAACTTTATTTGAAATGAGGGCTCTGAAACTGATGGGAGTCCCACGTGGCTGTGCGTGGTCCCGTTCGAGAGGGGGTATCCTAAAGTTTTGTTAACTTTCGCCTTCCGAAATCGCTTCAATATTGCACGCACCATTGTGTCCTGTCTAGGACCAGAAATAAATTCTTTTGTATATCACAACGTTCAGGAAAACTGGTTCTGTGCAGAAAAAAAGAATTGAAGACGCATGTTCCATCAGAACACCTGAGAACATTGTAACCTGAGGGGTTATTTCTTTATTTATCTATCTACCGCTATGACCAGTGTCATAACGGTATTAACTAACAAAAGAGTTTACTATTAACTTCTCAAAAGGGAGTTTATAATTATCTTTACGCTGTAATTAATACGTGGGAACTTAGAAATGTTGTACGTTAAGAGAAGGAATTCCAGACACTTACCGTAGGTCGCTCATGTACCATGTAATCCAGTGGTTGGTTGTATAGGGTGGCATTTAAGTTGGAAGAACAAGAAAACACCAAAACTTTCCATGAAGGGTTTTAATAACAATAATACAAAACAAACAAAACAACGGTAACACAACAAACTCGAGCAAACATTTACTGATTCATTTACACGCGAACAGCGTACCGAGATTCGGGGAATGCGAGATTCGTAGCAAAAGTTGGAATGACTGTTTCCATTATTAAATTAACCCGAGATTCTAAAACTAAGTTGACTGCTCAATGTGGAACCCAAGGAAAAACTCCTTCTTTTCGGAGATCTCTCCTGAATTCGACACCTCGCTTCGACACGCCCATTTCTTGGGTCCAGAAGTTTATGTTCTTATCTTACTGGCGGGAACCCTGAATATCGGGACGCATTGGCATAACTATGCCATGTTAATAGTTATCTAATTGACTGATTTTTACAAATAATTTTGAGACTAAACTTACAAACAACCTTACACCCAGCTATTTGACCTACCTATTATTATTTTCCTCACAACATTCTAACAACTTATTTAAATATATTGGAATTTCTACGTTCTTTCGAATGTATTTGGCGCGTTATTAGAAATATCGATTTTTCTCTTTATACCAGATGCTCAACACATGGCTCCGACGGTCTAAGTGAACTTCTCCGAAGAACGGCCTTGTGGGGACTCTAACAACACCCGTATGCACAGTCGATCGCCAGCGACTCGCCGAAGTTATACCTGGTGTATCTCTGGCGAGTCGCTGGCGAAAGAACGGCGCGTAATTTCTATTGCATAGACGTTCGCCCGGCGATCTCCGCTTTGGCGAATCGCCAGATGAGTGATCGTCTCAACTACAGGCGCTTAAGCATGCGCAATGCTATTTTACACCGAATACGTACTGTTCTAACCTGAGTTTGTGCATGGTATGGTACTTTGAAATGTATTACTTTGAGCATCTCTGGTATATAGTTGTTTGTATCACATAAATTATTGCCAAAGCATAATTATCTAAAGGGTTGTAGCGGTAGTAAAAGACTAAATAATTAATTGTTAGTATATTAAGCTGTAGTTATAAAACATCTTAAGTAATTTTTATTAGGGTACACTAGGAATGTGAAAGCCGTATTTATGAAAAATTTATGTAATTTTTTTATTAGGGTATACTAGAGTAGTTATTTTCAATTACACGACTAACCTGACCTGACCTGATTGTATACTCTTAAGACTCCATATACTATCTACAAATAATTATAATAGGTACATCAACGTATGAACTGTAAAGGATATATCTATACATTATCATCCACAGGATCTGCATTATATGAGAAATTTGTTTTCTTTGTTGAAAATTCTTGTTTAATAGCTGTTTTTCATTGACAATTTATTGATCAATTAATTCATGAAGTCGTTTCATCAAGAAATTGGACAAGTGTAATGCACCAAATCTGCTGTCAAATAACTTAATGAGTTTATTNTCCGAAATCGCTTCAATATTGCACGCACCATTGTGTCCTGTCTAGGACCAGAAATAAATTCTTTTGTATATCACAACGTTCAGGAAAACTGGTTCTGTGCAGAAAAAAAGAATTGAAGACGCATGTTCCATCAGAACACCTGAGAACATTGTAACCTGAGGGGTTATTTCTTTATTTATCTATCTACCGCTATGACCAGTGTCATAACGGTATTAACTAACAAAAGAGTTTACTATTAACTTCTCAAAAGGGAGTTTATAATTATCTTTACGCTGTAATTAATAGAGTAAAGTCGGGGATTATGGAATACCACTTTTATTTATCGAATTATTTCGAACAGTATTTCATAAAATATAAATAAAAAAAAAATGGTAATGGCTTGGCCAAAAGGTGTATTATATCGAACTATAATAACAAAGTTAAAAAATACATACATAAAAAAAAATTTCTTGTTAGTGGAAAAAGGTACATTTCTGGTTGCCGAAAAAATGGTCGGGTAATATGTAATATATATAAATATGGGGTATTATGGAATACTATTATATTTCCAAAATGAAAGATACTATCTACAAAAATCGCAAATATAGTAATCGCGTTCGGCATCGGCGTACAGTTCGTGTGCCCAAAGCTCGCATCTAAGGCACCGTATCCATATTTCTCCCCTTAAGTCAGCCTTAAAACGTCCTAGACAGAAAAGGTATTCTGCATCCTCTTCTGGGTTACTATCAATATTCGGAAATTCTTCATCATCAGTAAAGTCATCCAAGGGATTTAAATCATCAGAAGATGTGTCGTCTTCGTCGAAGAGTTGGGTAATATGGGATACTATTTCATAATTGCCGCCTTTATAAATTTGGGAGTTAGGTTACAAAAAAAATACAAGTTATCTAAAATGAGCAGTATCCCTACATTTTAGCTTTCATACATCATTCATTAACCTAATTAAACAATAATATCAAATGAAAGCACCTTCAAAAGTGTTTATAATAAAACTTTAATGTACTTACCAAAAGTTATCATGTGCATCGAAATCAGATCAGCTGTCAACAAGACCATACGGTTAATGCCTATGGACTAAGCACTCTTGTGGGAGAATATTGAACTCATTTGAATGATATTATAACACTTGAGCATAGATGGAGCTAGTAGTTCAGCCAAAAATATGGTATTCCATATTAACGGATATATTTCATAATCCCCGACTTTTCTCTACGTGGGAACTTAGAAATGTTGTATGTTCAGAGAAGGAATTCCAGACACTTACCGTAGGTCGTTCATGTACCATGTAATCCAATGGTTGGTTGTATAGGGTAGCATTTAAGTTGGAAGAACAAGAAAACACCAAAACTTTCCATGAAGGGTTTTAATAACAATAATACAAAACAAACAAAACAACGGTAACACAACAAACTCGAGCAAACATTTACTGATTCATTTACACGCGAACAGCGTACCGAGATTCG
The DNA here is from genome assembly GCF_000390285.2 of Anoplophora glabripennis. Lineage (NCBI taxonomy): Eukaryota > Metazoa > Arthropoda > Insecta > Coleoptera > Cerambycidae > Anoplophora > Anoplophora glabripennis. The sequence goes on from NW_019417238.1 coordinate 65,639, forward strand.
GGGAATGCGAGATTCGTAGCAAAAGTTGGAATGACTGTTTCCATTATTAAATTAACCCGAGATTCTAAAACTAAGTTGACTGCTCAATGTGGAACCCAAGGAAAAACTCCTTCTTTTCGGAGATCTCTCCTGAATTCGACACCTCGCTTCAACACGCCCATTTCTTGGGTCCAGAAGTTTATGTTCTTATCTTACTGGCGGGAACCCTGAATATCGGGACGCTTTGGCATAACTATGCCATGTTAATAGTTATCTAATTGACTGATTTTTACAATTGTCTAAATAATTTTGAGACTAAACTTACAAACAACCTTACACCTTCCTCTTGTGAGTCCGCATAACAATACGGGACGGATTAGTCAATCTCATTTAATCAATTCTTGGAAAATCCGCCTAAAAACCAGCTATTTGACCTATTATTATTTTCCTCACAACATTCTAACAACTTATTTAAATATACTGGAATTTCTACGTTATTTCGAATGTATTTGGCGCGTTATTAGAAATATCGATTTTTCTCTTTATATCAGATGCTCAACACATGGCTCCGACGGTTTAAGTGAACTTCTCCGAAGAACGGCCTTGTGGAGACTCTAATAACACCCGTATGCACAGTCGATCGCCAGCGACTCGCCGAAGTTATACCTGGTGAATCTCTGGCGAGTCGCTGGCGAAAGAACGGCGCGTAATTTCTATTGAATAGACGTTCGCCCGGCGATCTCCGCTTTGGCAAATCGCCAGATGAGTGATCGTCTCAACTACAGGCGCTTAAGCATGCGCAATGCTGTTTTACTCCGAATACGTACTGTTCTAACCTGAGTTTGTGCATGATATGGTACTTTGAAATGTATTACTTTGAGCATCTCTGGTATATAGTTGTTTGTATCACATAAATTATTGCCAAAGCATAATTATCTAAAGGGTTGTAGCGGTAGTAAAAGACTAAATAAAATTTTCCTTTTCGGCGTTAATTGTTCGTATATTAAGCTGTAGTTATAAAACATCTTAAATAATTTGTTTATTAGGGTACACTCGGTATGGGAAAACCGTATTTATGAAATATTTAAGTAATTTTTTTATTAGAGTATACTAGAGTAGTTATTTTCAATTACACGACTAACCTGACCTGACCTGATTGTATACTCTTAAGACTCCATATACTATCTACAAATAATTATAATAGGTACATCAACGTATAACTGTAAAGGGTATATCTATACATTATCCACAGGATTTTTTTCTTTGTTGAAAATTCTTGTTTAATAGCTGTTTTACATTGACAATTTATTGATCAATTAATTCATGAAGTCGCTTCATCAAGAAATTGGACAAGTGTAATGGACTAAATCTGCTGTCAAATAACTTCATGAATTTATTCATCAAGTTCTTGACGAATAAGAGCATGTTCTAATTTTCGTCAATTTCTTCGTGAAGTTCGAAAGTACCAACCCAACATATTTCTAGCCTCAGATCAGTAATGAGGTTATGTTATTGGAATATGTAAATAATTGTGTGGCGTCGTACTAGTTTTGCATTGTTTTTACTGATTTGTTACTTACAAACACTAATATTTATATAATATGTGTCAAAACGGTACCGCTGTTGTATCACTACAATTATGAGTGGAAAGGTGACATTTTTAAAATTTATTTGCTTTGATTCGTTGGTAGATGCGTCAAAAAACTTGATAAAGTCTGTAGCAATGTAAAACCACACTGTTTACCAATAAATTCGTAAATTAATTCATGAAGAACTTCGTCAATTTATTCATCAATAAATTGTCAATGTAAAACAGCTATAAGATAAGATAATAATATAAGATAAGTACAATCTGTTTTACTTTACAAATTACAACAACGATTACAATTTCAATATACAGCGGGATTCACAAACGGTGACCAAACATTAAACCTAATATTATTTGGTGAATTATAAGAGGAGTCTTTCGTTTTTATCTAGGACGCTTCGTTAAAAAGATACAGGGTGTTAAACTTAAAAAAAAATATTTAAAGTTTTTTAAATAATATAAAAACTAGTAACTGAAATAATTTGAAATTGGGCACATGTATTTATGTAAATATTGTCCAAAATCTGAGGCCTTTTTCTAAAATTTAGATGCTCCAGTGGCGGAGATACAGTGTATCGGTGACATATTTTTTTAAATAAAATAGTATGTCAGTGCTTTATGATAACAATCATGATATATTCGGATTCGACTTTCAATTTTCTACAAATTACTACTCTCTCATGTTTTTGGAAATAAGCCTGATTTTCGAGTAAAACTTAAAAAACGAACTGAAAACACTTTTATTTAAATAACATGCAAACACTAATCATTCGGTTATTTAATCGAATAAAGAAATTAATAACATTACTCATGATTTTAATGATTTTATTTGAGTAATGCTCAAAAATACTCCATTTCCACGAACACAAGCGCGACATCTTTTTAATTAACGAAAATGTAATTTGTTCGAAATTTATTGTTGCTTAAATATGATAAAAATCAATATTTATTCTTTGTTCGAACTGCTGAGATTTTCAGTTGTTATTGCAGCCTATTATGTAATTTTAAACCGAATTTTATTCGAATATCGAAGTGTGTTTCCAGTTCGATTTTTAAGTTTTACTCGAAAATCAGACTTTTTTTCGAAAAACATAAGAGTAGTAATTAGTAGAAAATTGAGAGATGAATTCGAAAATATCATGATTGATGACCGTAAAGCAGTGGCGTACTATTTAATTTAGAAAAATATGCTACCAATACCCTGTATCTCCAGCACTGGAGCATCTAAATTTTCGGAAAAAGCCTCAGATTTTGTACAATGTTTACATAAATATATGTGGACAATTTCAAATTATTTCAGTTACTAGTTATTAAATTATTTTTAAAAATTTAAATTTTTTTTTAAATTTAACACCCTGTATCTTTTTAACAAAGCGTCCCAAATAAAAACTTTATACGATAGACACTCCAAATTCACCAAAGAATACTAGGTTTCATTTTTGGTCACCGTTTGTGAATCACCCTGTGTAGGTGTGAGTATATTTAAATCAGGAATATGACTGTTTGCGTTATACAACATGTTAAAATCACGATCCATTGTTGGAACAATCTCAAAAACACAATAAAAATAGGTTATTTGCTTTCGGGAGAAACGCTGGAGATGCTACTGGTAATCTCCGGCGATTCTCTGACGATTCTCCGGCGCTTCACCATAAGTTTCACTAATGCGCATGCTTAACTTAGCTGGCGAACGACTGACTGTGCATTGAAAATCTCGTCCAGCGAACGGCGAATCTCTGGCGAGTCGCTGGCGACCGACTATGTATACGGACATAAACCTACTTGAAAACTCTTGACTGAAATATATTACTTTTTGGCCCATCCGTTCCGAGAACTAACAAATAAATTACCACACATCCCGGCTTTTGTTACATTATTGAAGCACTAAGGGTTGCACTTTTGCGATCCCCGCGGCGTTCGGCGCACAAGATCGTTTCATGAGGCGAATTATGCACGATGAACTTCATTTCCATCCGTACAAGTTGTGCAGGAATTTTCCGGACGTGACTTCTTGAAGACGCGCTTGTGTATTTCACTGATGAGGCTCATTTTAATTTGACTGGATATGTCAATAAGCAAAATATGCGCTACTCTGCCGAGAACTCCATCAGACGCCTTTGCACTCACAACGTGTCACCGTTTCGTGCGCAATCTCGGTAAACAGCAGAATTCAGTTCAACCAGTATATCGACAATGGGGGGCGTCACTCACCCGATTTGGTTTTTAAAACGATGTAAACCGTAACTTTAAATATTTAACTTTTTAATAAAAAAAAAAATTAAAAATATATCTACTACTTTTTGTTTTATTGCATTATGAAATAAGGAAGTTATCTTGCCGCACCCTGTACATATACAAAATAATTGAGGCACTGAATGTATTCCATTTGGGTGCTCCACATTGTATATTTAATAGCTATTAACGCTACGACAGTTTGAGAATTGAAAGCATACGATTTTAATATTATTTTAGTGTCACATTTAATTGAATAGGGGAATTCATTTAGTTTATATACCTGAGCATTTTTTCAAATTGCAGTTACATATAGAGCCGTTAAAAATTGTCGAAAAATGATATCAGTAAAAGTTTTTGACAATTATAATTATGTATGTACAGTGATGGGCAACTTAAAGTCCCCACTAGTTGGGCCGCTCTCATTCTATCGCGCCCCACCACAAATAATTACGGAATGTTTCGGACTGGGAGTGGGGTATGGAGATATACTACACCGTGGCACCAAAAACTCTAATATATTCGATAAGGTAAATAATTAATCTGATACCAGTTACATTTGATATTTTTTTAAGTATTATTTTATTAATGATAGGTAATGTATTGTAACAATTCTTGGTTAGTTAAATCATTAAATTGAAGAATTTTTTAAGAATAAAATGTTATAAACCGTTTACTATTTTAGCCATTGTTCACTACATCCTCATACGTGCATATTTAGTGTTTTCCTGTATTAGAGATATTCATTTATAAATGTTGTCTTAAATCAATACATACAGGGTGGACTAATAGTGATTATATTACTCCTGTGTCATATAGATAGAAAATACTTATTTTATTAGGGCATTGAGCGGTAGCTTGAGCAAGGACATTTTAAAAATATTATGAAGTANAAAATATTTTAAAGTTTTTTAAATAATATAAAAACTAGTAACTAAAATAATTTGAAATTGGGCACATGTATTTATGTAAATATTGTCCAAAATCTGAGGCCTTTTTCTAAAACTTAGATGCTCCAGTGGCGGAGATACATTGTATCGGTGACATATTTTTTCAAATAAAATAGTATGTCAGTGCTTTATGATAACAATCATGATATATTCGGATTCGACTTTCAATTTTCTACAAATTACTACTCTCTCATCTTTTTCGAAATAAGCCTGATTTTCGTGTAAAACTTAAAAAACGAACTGAAAACACTTTTATTTAAATAACATGCAAACACTAATCATTCGGTTATTTAATCGAATAAAGAAATTAATAACATTAGTCATGATTTTAATGATTTTATTCGAGTAAATGCTCAAAAATACTCCATTTCCACGAACACAAGCGCGACATCTTTTTAATTAACGAAAATATAATTTGTTCGAAATTTATTGTTGCTTAAATATATTAAAAAGCAATATTTATTCTTTTATCGAACTGCTCAGATTTTCATTTGTTATTGCAGCCTACTACGTAATTTTAAACCGAATTTTATTCGAATATCGAAGTGTGTTTCCAGTTCGATTTTTAAGTTTTACTCGAAAATCAGACTTTTTTTCGAAAAACATAAGAGTAGTAATTAGTAGAAAATTGAGAGATGAATTCGAAAATATCATGATTGATGACCGTAAAGCAGTGGCGTACTATTTAATTTAGAAAAATATGCTACCGATACCCTGTATCTCCGGCACTGGAGCATCTAAATTTTAGGAAAAAGCCTCAGATTTTGTACAATGTTTACATAAATACATGTGCCCAATTTCAAATTATTTCACTTACTAGTTATTAAATTATTTTAAAAAATTTTAAATATTTTTTTAAATTTAACACCCTGTATCTTTTTAACAAAGCATCCCAAATAAAAACTTTATACGATAGACACTCCGTAAAATTTACCAAAGAATACTAGTTTTCATTTTTGGTCACCGTTTGTGAATCACCCTGTGTAGGTGTGAGTATATCTAAATCAGAAATATGTCTGTTTGCGTTATACATGTTAAAATAACGATCCATTGTTGGAACAATCTCAAAAACACAATAAAAATAGGTTACTTGCTTTCTGGAGAACCGCTGGAGATGCTACTGGTAATCTCCGGCGATTCTCTGGCGATTCTCCGGCGCTTCGCCAGAAGTTTCACTAATGCGCATGCTTAACTTAGCTGGCGAACGACTTACTGTGCATTGAAAATCTCGTTCAGCGAACGGCGAATCTCTGGCGAGTCGCTGGCGATCGACTATGTATACGGGTATAAACCTACTTGAAAACTCTTAACTTTTCGATAATTAGTGTTGACTGAAATATATTACTTTTTGGCCCATCCGTTCCGAGAACTAACAAATAAATTACCACACATCCCGGCTTTTGTCACATTATTAAAGCACTAAGGGTTGCACTTTTGCGATCCCCGCGGCGTTCGGCGCACAAGATCGTTTCATGAGGCGAATTATGCACGATGAACTTCATTTCCATCCGTACAAGTTGTGCAGGAATTTTCCGGACGTGACTTCTTGAAGACGCGCTTGTGTATTTCACTGATGAGGCTCATTTTAATTTGACTGGATATGTCAATAAGCAAAATATGCGCTACTCTGCCGAGAACTCCATCAGACGCCTTTGCACTCACAACGTGTCACCGTTTCGTGCGCAATCTCGGTAAACAGCAGAATTCAGTTCAACCAGTATATCGACAATGGGGGGCGTCACTCACCCGATATGGTTTTTAAAACGATGTAAACCGTAACTTTAAATATTTAACTTTTTAATAAAAAAAAATTAAAAATATATCTTTACTACTTTTTGTTTTATTGCATTATGAAATAAGGAAGTTATCTTGCCGCACCCTGTACATATACAAAATAATTGAGGCACTGAATGTATTCCATTTGGGTGCTCCACATTGTATATTTAATAGCTATTAACGCTACGACAGTTTGATAATTGAAAGCATACGATTTTTAATATTATTTTAGTGTCACATCTAGTTGAATAGGGGAATTCATTTAGTTTATATACCTGAGTTTGATGGCTTGCACTGTGGTCATTTAATTCATTTCACTAGTCACTTCTTTGTATAATAAATATCCGAAAAATCAGTTTTAGGTCATTTTTTCAAATTGCAGTTACATATTATAGAGCCGTTAAAAATTGTGTACAGTGATGGGCAACTTAAAGTCCCCATTAGTTGGGCCGCTCTCATTCTATCGCGCCCCACCACAAATAATTACGGAATGTTTCGGACTGGGAGTGGGGTATGGATATACTACACCGTGACACCAAAAACTCTGATATATTCGATAAGGTAAATAATTAATCTGATACCAGTTACATTTGATATTTTTTTAAATATTATTTTATTAATGATATGTAATGTATTGTAACAATTCTTGGTTAGTTAAATCATTAAATTGAAGAATTTTTTATGAATAAAATGTTATAAACCGTTTACTATTTTAGCCATTGTTCACTACATCCACATACGTGCATGTTTAGTGTTTTCCTGTATTAGATATTCATTTATAAATGTTGTCTTAAATCAATACATACAGGGTGGACTAATAGTGATTATATTACTCCTGTGTCATATAGATAGAAAATACTTATTTTATTAGGGCATCGAGCGTTGCCTTAAGGAGGACATTTTAAAATATTATGAAGTATACGGAGTATTTTGGAAGGCTGTATCAAACATGATTTATAAATGGGATGACCCGTTTTTTATATTTCATATATACAAGATATTTCAGACAAAATAACTAATGTTTTCAAAAATGAATAAAATATATAAATTGCAAATAAAAATGTAAAATTAATAAATAATTTTATACACTATAAACGTAAAAGATAAAGATAATTTTCTTAATTTTTTTCTTGTAATAATAATTAATTGTAGATTACTGTATGTAGACCAAATATGTCAACATCTTAATTCAATTATCATATATCTCTATCAGATACTATACTAATCAATCAATATGCAATCTTAAATGATTTGTAAATGAATTACGTTTGGCAATTTTTAAATACTTATCTCCACCCTAGGAAAAAACGCTAAGAATATGGCGAATCCTTCGAGCAGATACTACAGGAGGCATGCCATTGCGAAAATTGTGGCTGAGTGTGCGAGAGAGACAAACAGTACCTCAGTACAAGCGGTCTCACTCTAGCACGCCGCGATTGGTTGGAAATGAATGCTCCAACCAATCGCGGCATGCTAGAGTGAGACAGCGCGTCTGAGATACTGTCTGTCTCTCAGCCACACTTTTCGCAATGGCAGGCTACTTCCAGTAGTATAGTAACTTGTTCATTTTCCTGATTTTAATTTAATACTTTTAATTATTATACATTAATGTCTGATTTATTATTGTAATCCAAGGTAATAAAGAGATTGTTAACTATGTAGTAGTGTTACACGTAAATTGAGTTTTTTTATTAAGAGAAGTTACATTTTTTGGTTAAATACAGGTTTAGTTATTTGAATTCCAGTAAAAATAATTTAGATTAGATTATATCGGTCTGAATTTTATAAATTTTGTTCAAAAACTTACGAAAGCGTATTTATTTTTCTAAACATATTTTAAAATGTAAGTCTACTATAATTTTTATTTTAATATTATTAACTATTTATTGGGTATAGTATTATTTATAAATAAGTCACTAATAAAATACACAAGAACAAGATAACTAAACTAAACAACTACTCGACATCATAAAATAAGGTTTTTAATATATGAAGTTGGGTAAATTGTTTATTGTTGCTGATATTAACAAAAATAGACATGCATTGCACCGATCAGGAAAAGGCTAGAATAATTGATGCTCTTTGACAGCAGGGAGATTCAGTTCGTAACATAGGTCGAATTTTAAATAAAGATGAGAGTAGCAAATAGTTATCATTTTTAATTACACGTCATTTCCGTGTATAACTTTATTTATTTTTATTTTAAATGCAGAAAAGTTTCATTTTTTAATTAAATGGAATAAGGAAGGCTGTTAGATAGAGCCGCAATTAAATGGCATGACAAGCGAGTCAACCGAGGCATGCGTGAGCCGCTGCCTCAGAATTCTTTTCACGTTCACGTCACCTAAGTATACTGTTGCTTTGTTATCGTGCGGATGTTGCTTAATTAATTAATCCGTTGGTGTTTATCGTGGTGCGTTGTAGACAACTTAATTTACTGCTTTTTAATAGATAATGCATATGCCTATGTCCCGTGGTTCAATTCTGACACCTCTAGTAATAAGGAACATTTTAAGAGAGATAATTCTTGACACAAAAGAAAAACTGAGAAAAAGAAAACAAAATAGTCCGCTTGTGGCTGATGTGCCATTATTATATCGGATATTTACAGGAGATTTGTTATTTTGTCTGAATTTTTTTTATATAAAGACATTCGGAAAATCGGAAAATTAGTTATTTATGTTGTAGGCACGTAGGCAATTAAATTACCTAAAATTTAAGGTAGGTATCTAAAGTCATATTTCACCAATTGTTAACTGTAAAATAAAGGTTGAATGCGGAAACATTAGTTTTCGAAAATTGAGCATTATTAATTATTATTGCAAAAAGCAATGGATATTGATAAAACGTGCAAAACAGCGTTATAAAAAAATTGTCCCAGGATCAGGATCGTGAATTCAGTATTTTTGCATTAAATTGAGTTTATTTTTACGTTGATTTAAAAAAAAGAAAACACCTACGTCTCTTTGTTCCCACGACACGGCTATTCTTATAGGTAACGTTAATTGTTAATTTACTGTTGGACGTATACGGACCGGAATTTTATAGACAATAATTAAAGAAAGGGTTAAACTTTTATTTTCAGAAATTTTACATTGATAGTTCATGTAATAAACGCGCTAGCAGCAGTAAAAAATAACATTAATGAACAGTCTACACGGGGCAGCGTTGGGCCCGCGCATGCGCGTGAACATCGTTCTCTTAGCGTGCTTGATTTTTAACTTGAACGTTTCAAATTCGGTTAAAAAATCTTGCGCGCGACGAAGGTGGCGTTCACGTGCGTGCACGGACCAGGCGCTACTTCTCCCGCGTACTTTAACTTTTACTGCTGCTAACGCGTTTATTACATGAACTATTAATGTAAAACTTTCTGAAAATAAAAGTTTTACCCTCGGTTTTACCTTTTCTTTAATTGTATCTAAAATCCCGATCCGATACGTCCACTAGTTAATTAACAGTTACGTCATAAAGCTATCTTGAGAACAAAGAGGCGTAGGTGATTTTTCTTTTTTCTAAATTACCATTAAAATAAGCTCTATTTAACGCAAAAAGAACGAATTTCTGAGCGGCTTTTGCCTAACCCAGGGGTCAATTTGATAACAACGCTGTTTTTCACATTCTACTTAATTAGTTATAAAGGGCAACTTAATCTCAACTTTTTGAAATTTTTCTTTTTCGATACATTTCTTTTGATCAAGTAGAATCTATATCTACGATATTAACTTCTTAAAATTAATGTTTAATTAAACAATTAATTGCAAAAAAACGAACGATGTTAATTAACAAATACATGAAGCAACAATTTCATTCACGGTCAATCGAATTGGCCCTAGGCACATATTGATCTTTGGATTGACCGCCTTTTCCATAAATTTTATCAACATCCATCTATTTTTGCAATAATAATGCTCAATTTTCGAAAACTTATTTTTCCGCGTTCAGCCTTTTTTTACAGTTAACAAATTGGTAAAATATGACTTTAGATACCTTAACTAAATTATAGGTAATTTAATTACCTACATGCCGCCAACATAAAATAACTATTTTTCCGATATGTCGTCTAGATTTTCATGGGTGAAAAAACACGTAATTTTGCAACTTACTTATTTGCAATTTGTCAACTTAACGTCACTTCTTTCGAGTTACTTTTTTGATATTATCATACCCTTGTCCTCCATAAAATGCAATAAATAAATACCTACTATTTTTTTTTCATTTTCAGGTTTTGTGATCTAATTCCACTGGAGTAAAGAGTAATTATTTTAGCCTTTTCCTGATCGGTACAATGTATGTCTGTTTTGTGTTAATAACAGCAACAACAGACAATTTAAATTATAAAAAAAACTCAATCTTGACAGAAACACGCGTAATAGACAAATACGTAGGTATTGTCTAATAGCTAATAAATGGTAGTAGCATTTAAAACGCATGCGTGAATTTCAGTTGTTCCCGCAGATGTTTCGCCCGATTTTTTGCTGTTGCTCGTAAAAATCACTGAGTTTATTTGTAAACACTATAATATGACTCAATAGTTGCGGGTATTAATTTATTGTTTTCAACTGATTTTTTATTCACACCAATACAATGGTAAGTTCAATTTTGTGTAAACAGACTTCATTAATTTATGAGTTCGATTATTATTATTCTTATTATTCTTTATTATTATTATTAATATTGTTGTTATTTTTAGTGTTACTGCTATTATTATTATTCTAATCGTTTAAATATTTATTGTCATAAAAAATATATAATATATTTTGTTAAAAATAACGTATTTTTATTTACATCAAAGTTTCATTGTTTATTAATAGTTGACATCTAAATTAATTGAAAAGTATTAGCTATTTATGCGCCAAGCACAATTACGTTTATTATTTTTAATATTAGTTTTATAGTTAGAGAGATATATGATGAGTGAATTTAGATTTGGTCTACATAATTGTAATACACAATTATTATTATAAAGTGGTATAATATAAACAAAATTGTTTCTTTTTTAAGAAAATCATCTTTACCTTTTACGTTTATA
>NW_019417238.1:78188-81986 GCF_000390285.2 Anoplophora glabripennis
TTAAAAATGTTGTCACCGCCGTTCTTGGTCGTGAAAATTCGAAATATTTGGAATTATTCAAATTTCGTGGCTGAAAACATACATAGGTATTGTATTTTTGAAACCGAGAGAGTTGCACGAATCTAAATTTGTACAGGACTTTGCTAATACAACGCGAAACATCGACATAGTGTTAAAAATGTTGTCACCGCCGTTCTTGGTTGTGAAAATTCGAACTATTTGGAATTATTCAAATTTCCTGGCTGAAAACGTACATATATAGATATTGTACTTTTGAAACCGGGAGAATTGCACGAAACTAAATTTGCACAGGACATAGCTAATACGATGCGAAACGTCACCGCCGTACTTGGTTGTGAAAATTCGAAATATTTGGAATTATTCAAATTTCGTGGCTCAAAACGTACATAAGTATTGTATTTTCGAAACCAAGAGACTTGCACGAAACTAAATCTGTACAGGACATAGCTAATACAATGCTAAACATCGCCTTAATGTTAAAAATGTTGTCATCGCATGATTGAAAATACTATTGAGCTATGTTATTTTTCAGACAGCTCTAAAAACAATACCACCTCATCTAAAGTGAAATGAAAGCAGAAAATTGATCAAAATATAATATAAAATTTTTTAATTAAGTACGATATAGTAACAGTAATTTTAAAACTGATTATTGCTTTTTTTTTGTATTTATAAGTGATTATAATTATTATTCAGGTTTTTTAAAGAGACTGCGATTCAAAATGTTTTGAAATTTATTTAATAAGTGGTATAAGAAAAATTTACTTATAGTTTTATTTACAAAATATAAAATAATTATTGTGATAATGCTAATATACTTTCAGTTTTGCTCCAAATCGTTTCTGTACATTTCTGTCATTTTATTCGTGTGTCATTATCATTACCATTATGTCTTAATTAAAAATTATAAAAGAATAGAAAAAAGTAATGGTTTAACACAAAAATGCAAAATTTTAATTCATAGAGAATGGAAGTCTTATACATATGTGCATGTAATATAAATTATGCAAACTAAAAATGAAAAATTATTACGGATAAATAATAATTAGATACTATAATAATAATTATTTCAAAAGAGATTGAATCCAACTGCACAACTTTGCTGTTCAACAGAATAGCGTAGTGGGTGGTGGGTGCGAGAGAGCATCTGCACTAGTACATATACAGGGTCGGAAAGTACCGATGGTCTATCTGCCGTTACGTGAGAGCGATAAAGTAAGTCATAGAAATCCGTGCGATAGAGAAAGATGGCTATCCATCCTTCTCTATCGCATGGATTTCTATGTCTTACTTTATCGCTCTCACGTAACGGCAGATTACAGTGAGAGTACCGTACCATCGGTACGGAGTGGATCTTATTTGTGGAAGGGCGAAATGGGCGGTGACTATTAGACGCCTTCCATTATAGCCATCTTTCTCTATCGCACAGATTTCTATGACTTTCTTTATCGCTCTCACGTAACGATGAACCATGGGGACTTTCCGACCCTGTATAATCGACTGGTGCTCCTAATATACAAGGGCTGTGGTGCCCAAAGTGGAACCCACTGCATCTAAAACCGTAACTTCAAATGATTTGACTTGCATTATTTTGACCCGAGTGTCTTCTATTCGCAAACGCGTACATTTTGGATGACGTTTCTATTTTATCTTCGTCATATGAATTTTTATCCCAAAAATAAAGAAAATCATTAAATCCATTACGTGACGCAGTAGCAAAGAAGCATGCAAAATAAGTCGCGTCGACATATCTGTGTCACACACATAAACCTTATTGACAATCTAAAGTACAACAGAAGTCTATAGTTGAACTGTTTTAAATAATTTTTAATACACCCGACCGGATCGAACCGGATTTGTTTTATAATTATGTTATTAATCTTTAATTGCCATATACATCACTGGCTCTTAGATTAGATAGTAACAATAAATTTTTTTAACGCATGAGTTGTAAACATCATTTATTTTTATGTGGTTAATTGGTACATTATCTATTTTATTCACTTGCAGTAAGCTATGTGACGACAGTGACGCATGAGTGTAGTCTAAATACAGACCGCGCCAAAAAAATTAATCTCGAAAGGAATAGAAATGTTCTATGAAATTGTTTTTCTTTGCATGTCTATGTAGTTACTGAGAAATTTATTTGTCGATTATATAAAAATAATTACGCAACAAAAAGAGGCCTTAATTATAGTCCGTCAAAATTTATCCTTTTGGTATATAAAGTATTTTTTAATTTTTTAGTTCTACTTCAAGGCTGAAGAAATAATATTGAAACACGGTAAAAAGATATGTAGTAAGTTCCTTATAAATACGTTTAAATGTATACAGAAAGAACAATATGAATTTTTAGGCAGTCTGTTTTTTTAGGGGGCCAAAATTAAAGCATCATTCAGCATCCCGTAAATGGATATACAGGATGTCCCGCATAAGAACCGACACAGGGCAGGTGCATGTATGAGTGTCCAAAATATTGTAATTTAACCAAACTTACCTTACCTATATACAAAGTTGCACCCCTGAGTAGTTATTAGCCCCCAAAGTGGGGCCCTAAATTTTGAAAAAAAAAATATATCTGCAACACTACCGTAGAAGAAGCAAGTTTGGTAGGTACCTACATGATTTAGGTTTATTACTGGTCTTCTTTGACTATGATTTAAAACTAATTGAAGCATTACAAGGTGTTCATTGGGGATGACTCACCTCTAAAATTCTACCGAACTTTTTTTTCATTGACCGAATTGAAAAATAGTAATGTTAATTCGCAACAGAATTTAATTTAAATTTTTTTTTGCTCTTGTTAAATTTTAAAAATCTTTATGGTTTTCAAGAAAAACTAGCGAGAAAAACCTATTAACTGACACAAGATTTTAACAGCGTTCATTAGAAAATAGTCAAAAAATCAGTAGTAGGCTTTATCTTTCAAATTTGACAATTGGCCAAATAAATTTTACTTCACTTCTCTCCTAATTCTACAAAAAGAAAACAAGTACCTAGGTAGTTTGTAAATAAACGAATATTCTATTAAATAAAAAACAAATAAATAATAAAAATAATAATTGATATTTTTTCAACAACAATCAGAGGCAATTGTTGAAATAAAATAATTTTATTACTAGCTGACAAGTTTGAAAGATAAATTCATTGCCTACTACTGACTTTTCGATTATTTTCTAATAGACACTATTAAAATCTTGTTTCAGTTAATACGGTGTTTCTTGAAAACCATAAAGTTTTTTAAAATTTAACAAGAGTAAACAAATTTTTAAAATAAAATTCTGCTGTGAACTGATATTATTTTTATTCGGTCATTGAAAAAAAATTCGGTACCATCCCCAATGAACACCTTGTAGTGCTTCAATTAACTTTAAATCATAGTCAAAGAAAACCAGTAATAAACCTAAATCATGTACCAAATTTGGTTTTTCTGCGGTAAAGTGTTGCAGAGATATTATTATTTTTTTCGAAATTTAGGGCCCCACTTTGGGGGCTAATAACTCCTCAGGGGTGCAACTTTGTATATAGGTAAGTTTGGTTAAATTACACAGACCACCTAGACTGGCTTATAGAGCGACTTTGGTGAAAACACTTCGGAGCCTGATTTGGAGCCCAGCGTTCAGTCGTGTCCTAGCATTTGACGTGTACGCATCGCTGTGATTTCGATAATTAGACGTTTTATCATGGGCAAGTGTATTGTAAAACATTGTATAAATAGAAGTGATCGAGTTGGTGAAGAGAGGCGAAAAGTTTCCTTCTTTAGGTAAGTAAAAAAAA
>NW_019417238.1:83494-95230 GCF_000390285.2 Anoplophora glabripennis
GACCAATGTTTAAACAAGCGCCAGAGCTCTCCTAATTGACGGATTCGAATTTTTCAAAAAAAGTTTGAAAGCCTGAGAGCCCTTCTATATGTGATTAAATTTTCAAGTATCTAAGGGCCTTGGTTTTTGCTGTGCAAAATTTTGAAAATTGCAATTTTTTTTTTCAAAATCTGGATTGCTAAATTATTATGCAAAATCTGTCGAACCGATTTTGACGAAATTTGGTGTGATAATTCTACGTAACAAAGTTTTTTTGAGCCATGTATAAAGGTCCTATACCCAATTTAAATACCCCAAAAAAATCCCTAAAAAGTATTGTTTTTTAACCGCAATTTTGCGATTTTTTCGATTTTTACCATAATAATCATGATTCATTCGATTTGTAACTATCCTCCGCGATCGGAATTATAAAGAGTGACTAAGACATAATATAAAAACACTATTACCATAATGCGTATAAAATATAAAATGATTTTTATACGGTTCAATATTATTTATCTTTGTGCCGCTCACTGCGCACATCGATAAAATCTATAATCGTCTAGAGACCAAGTTACACTGAACGTCGATCTATTGAGATAAACCTGTTGAGATAAATCAAAAATTTGAGGTTTAAATATTATAAGTAAAAATTAACAAATGTCAAATAAGGACAGAGTGAAGATGATGGCAGATAAAAATTCAATATTAGGTTAAAAAAATTTGATAATGTAAATAAAAATAAAAATATTAAACAATAATTCAGGGAAATTAATATAAAATTTGTCAGTAGAATGTTAGAAAAGAAAATAATAGATAATAAAGTGTAAAGTGAAGTGAAGGTGTAAGGACCTTAAGGAATAGTGAGGATCAAGGAAAAAACAAAAGAAGGAGGAAAAAGGAAATTAGTTACAAAATAAAAAAAAAAGAAGGAGTGAGGAGAGTAAAATTTGAGGAATTTAAAAAGTTGGAAATAAGTGGAGCAGGATAGTTAAATCAAAAGGAAATTTGTATTACATGCAAGTATATGCATAGAGGAGCCTCCAGAGGCGAGGATAGAGTGAGGTTGGTGCAGGAAAGTGAACTTCAGGTATCCAGTTTGTTGGAATTGTGAGAGGAGGAACTACTTAAAAAAAAAGTACTTCCAGTAATTTGATTTGTATTCTGAAAGTCTATCAGGGTGTCAAAGATAAGTTGAAAGTTTGANTCTATTATTAACCACACATTCTATCACTGTTTGCAAATAAGCATCATGTTTTGTTGTTTTCCTGATTAATTCGTTATTTATTGGCCAATCACTCTTGTTAGTAGTATAGTTCACATAACTTACTTGTTCATCCTCAGTTTCCTCTGTGCACTTCAAAGGCACCCTTGAAAAGTAGTCAGCTATCATGTTGTTCTTGCCTTTTATGTGTTCTATGGTGTAGTTGAATCCCGACAGATATGCTGCCCAACGTTGCAGTCTGTTTTCATACATCTTGGGAATACCTTTGTGTTCACCAAATAGTGTTATGAGTGGTTTGTGGTCTGTCCGTAATATGAAACGTCGTCCCATGAGGAACTGTGAGCACTTCACCGTACCCCAGTACAGTGCCAAGGCTTCTTTATGAATCGTGCTGTATTTTGCTTCAGCGGGCTGTAATGTCCTCGAGTAGCAGGCTATGGGACGCTCTCCATCAGGCATCTGGTGTGACAGTATTGCGGCAATGCCATAGTCGGAGCTGTCTGTGGTGAGAATTAAAGGTAAGTTGGGGTTAAAATGAGTTAACACAAGATCAGACGCAATTAATTTCTTGATTCTCTCAAAAGACCTTTCACAATCGTCTGACCACTCGAATATCCTGTCTTGTTTCAACAAACTATATATGGGTCTCATAATATGTGCAAAATTAGGTATGAATTTGCTATAAAAATTTAATACACCTAGTAATGACCTTGTTTCTTTTATGTTTTCTGGCTGTCTTGCCTCTAAAATGGCTTTAACTTTACTCTCTGATTTTCTTAACCCTTCCTTGGATATATTATGACCCAAATACTCTAAGGTGTCTTTAAAGAATTCACACTTTGAAAGTTTAACAGTCAAACCAGCGTCTCTCAAGATCATTAATACCTTTTTTAAAGTTTGTAAGTGTTCTGATCTGTTTCTACCCGTTATTAAGATATCATCTAGATAAATACAGACATTTTCTACACCTTGGAATATCTGTTCTATGTATTTTTGGAACTTACCGCTAGCTGGGGCGATGCCATATGGCATTCTATTAATGTGAAACAGACCCTTATGCGTGCTCCACGTGAGCAGCTTTCGTGCTTCGTCGTCCAGAAGAAACTGCATGTATGCTGAACAGAGATCCAGCTTAGTGAACTTCTCGCCTCCATGAAGCTTAGCAAATAACTCTTCGATAAGTGGTAAGGGATAAGTCTCCTCCATCAAATATCGGTTTACGGTCGACTTATAGTCGCCACAGATGCGTATGCGTCCATCCTTCTTTATTATTGGCACTAATGGAGTGGCGTAGTCACTATGTTGAGCGGGCGTCAATATTCCTTGTCGCACCATCTTGTTCAACTCATCCTCCATCTCCTTCTTATAAGCCAAGGGAATCGACCTGGGTTTCAGAAAGACAGGTTTAGCGTCAGGTTTCAATTTTAGTGAGATCTTAGCATATTTAAAAGTACCTATTTTGTCAGAAAAAACTCGTGGATACTTATTTATCAATGATCTGACATCAGCATCCACCCGATCGCTGCTTAAATTATTAATCATTCGTAACTCTAACTTGAATTTATTCATGAAATCACGACCTAGTATGAGAGGACCACCATTAGCTATTACATAAAACCTTACAAAATTACACATGCCGTTATAACAAACATCTACATTAAAATACCCTAACGGATTAAAACTAGTTCCATTATAAGTCTTTAAAATCATATTGTCCTTTTCGAGCCTATAACCACTAAAATCTCTTTCGTACATACTAGCACTAGTACAGGACACGGAGCTACCAGAGTCAAACATCGCGCTATATTCCTTATCATTAATGCCAATGGCTAGCATCAATGGATTGTCTAAGACCTTTTTGCTTGAACTATTGTTAAATAAAGTCATTTCTATTTGTTCGGTTTCCTCACGATTGATGTTGGTTACATACCTGCTTTCTTCCATGTAATTTAAGTTGCTTTTCTTTCTACAGACCTTAGATAAATGGCCCTTAACACCACACGTTCTGCAGATGTATTCCCTGTAGTTGCACCTTCCTGCATGAGAGACTCCGCACACTCGGCAATTTCTTCTAACCTCTCCTGTCACCTTGCGACCATAGTTGGCGCTGTTGCTACTTCCTCCTCCCGGCCTTGACATTTGTCTTCCGTTGCGATGGGCGTGTTCCGTTCGACGGGAAGTGTCGCCCTGCCGTTCAACTGCCGATCCTGCGCCTTGGTGTCGAAACTGCCGCTGCTGCTGTTCTCTAATACCTGAACTATTCCCTTTGCCTGGTCTCGCCTTTCCTCCGATAAAATTTAAATCTCCTTCACCACTACTGCTCCTTTCTTTATCACCTCGTTGGATCTTCATGTTTTCACGCTGGATGGCTAGGTTTTTTAATTTGTCCAGCCCTTCATCAACCTTCTCTTCACACAATCGGTCAAAAACTTCGCCCTTTCTTAACCCCGTTATAAATTTATCTTTCACAATGTCCGTCAACGTATTGTTGAACCCACAATTTACCGCCAAACTGCACACACGTGCGTACCATGCTGCTACGTTCTCTCCGCCATCTTGTTTGGCTTCGTAAAATTTTTTCCTTTCTCTCCACGCACTCACTTGCGGACAAAAATGTTTGTTTAAAATGGCACACAACTCCGCATAGGTTTTGTCTTTGGGTAAGTACGGGTTGCACAGACTTCTCAGTAATAAGTATGTGGTTGGTCCCACTACACTTAATAGATTTGCGACCTTTAATGGTTCAGCGGTGATTCCATTAGCGATGAAGTACTGTTCCAGTCGTTCGCTATATACTGTCCAGTCACCATCGTGGTCAAATTCTGGCACTTGCACTCTTACACTAGTCGCCATCTTTTTTTTTTCGTAGCCGTCCTTTTTACTTTAATCCTCGTCGCCAAGTTGTAGTGTTCTTCGATCGGGANCGGCGGCCTTCAACAGGGGACAGTACACTGGTGCTGTCTTCCTGGACGTCGCAAAGGCCTTCGATACGTTTTGACATGAAGGCCTACTGATGAAAATGTTCACCAACCAATATCCCATATCCTTTACCAAACTCATAAAATCCTACCTACACCACGGAAAATTCCGCATCCAAATCCAAGATTCCCTTTCCACCACCCATTCCATGGTGGCCGGTGTCCCCCAGGGCACCGTCCTGTCCCCACACCTATACACCATTTACAACTCCGACATCCCACATCCCCCCAACACCAACATATACTTATACGCCGACGACCTGACAATCACATCCCAATCCGTAGATCCTAGATATTCCGTCTNCATCTTGGGAATACCTTTGTGTTCACCAAATAGTGTTATGAGTGGTTTGTGGTCTGTCCGTAATATGAAACGTCGTCCCATGAGGAACTGTGAGCACTTCACCGTACCCCAGTACAGTGCCAAGGCTTCTTTATGAATCGTGCTGTATTTTGCTTCAGCGGGCTGTAATGTCCTCGAGTAGCAGGCTATGGGACGCTCTCCATCAGGCATCTGGTGTGACAGTATTGCGGCAATGCCATAGTCGGAGCTGTCTGTGGTGAGAATTAAAGGTAAGTTGGGGTTAAAATGAGTTAACACAAGATCAGACGCAATTAATTTCTTGATTCTCTCAAAAGACCTTTCACAATCGTCTGACCACTCGAATATCCTGTCTTGTTTCAACAAACTATATATGGGTCTCATAATATGTGCAAAATTAGGTATGAATTTGCTATAAAAATTTAATACACCTAGTAATGACCTTGTTTCTTTTATGTTTTCTGGCTGTCTTGCCTCTAAAATGGCTTTAACTTTACTCTCTGATTTTCTTAACCCTTCCTTGGATATATTATGACCCAAATACTCTAAGGTGTCTTTAAAGAATTCACACTTTGAAAGTTTAACAGTCAAACCAGCGTCTCTCAAGATCATTAATACCTTTTTTAAAGTTTGTAAGTGTTCTGATCTGTTTCTACCCGTTATTAAGATATCATCTAGATAAATACAGACATTTTCTACACCTTGGAATATCTGTTCTATGTATTTTTGGAACTTACCGCTAGCTGGGGCGATGCCATATGGCATTCTATTAATGTGAAACAGACCCTTATGCGTGCTCCACGTGAGCAGCTTTCGTGCTTCGTCGTCCAGAAGAAACTGCATGTATGCTGAACAGAGATCCAGCTTAGTGAACTTCTCGCCTCCATGAAGCTTAGCAAATAACTCTTCGATAAGTGGTAAGGGATAAGTCTCCTCCATCAAATATCGGTTTACGGTCGACTTATAGTCGCCACAGATGCGTATGCGTCCATCCTTCTTTATTATTGGCACTAATGGAGTGGCGTAGTCACTATGTTGAGCGGGCGTCAATATTCCTTGTCGCACCATCTTGTTCAGCTCATCCTCCATCTCCTTCTTATAAGCCAAGGGAATCGACCTGGGTTTCAGAAAGACAGGTTTAGCGTCAGGTTTCAATTTTAGTGAGATCTTAGCATATTTAAAAGTACCTATTTTGTCAGAAAAAACTCGTGGATACTTATTTATCAATGATCTGACATCAGCATCCACCCGATCGCTGCTTAAATTATTAATCATTCGTAACTCTAACTTGAATTTATTCATGAAATCACGACCTAGTATGAGAGGACCACCATTAGCTATTACATAAAACCTTACAAAATTACACATACCGTTATAACAAACATCTACATTAAAATACCCTAACGGATTAAAACTAGTTCCATTATAAGTCTTTAAAATCATATTGTCCTTCTTGAGCCTATAACCACTAAAATCTCTTTCGTACATACTAGCACTAGTACAGGACACGGAGCTACCAGAGTCAAACATCGCGCTATATTCCTTATCATTAATGCCAATGGTTAGCATCAATGGATTGTCTAAGACCTTTTTGTTTGAACTATTGTTAAATAAAGTTATTTCTATTTGTTCGGCTTCCTCACGATTGATGTTGGTTACATACCTGCTTTCTTCCATGTAATTTAAGTTGCTTTTTTTCTACAGACCTTGGATAAATGGCCCTTAACACCACACGTTCTGCAGATGTATTCCCTGTAGTTGCACCTTCCTGCACGAGAGACTCCACACACTCGGCAATTTCTTCTAACCTCTCCTGTCTTACCTTGCGACTATAGTTGGCGCTGTTGCTACTTCCTCCTCCCGGCCTTGACATTTGTCTTCCGTTGCGATGGACGTGTTCCGTTCGATGGGAAGTGTCGCCCTGCCGTTCAACTGCCGATCCTGCGCCTTGGTGTCGAAACTGCCGCTGCTGCTGTTCTCTAATACCTGGACTATTCCCTTTGCCTGGTCTCGCCTTTCCTCCGATAAAATTTAAATCTCCTTCACCACTACTGCTCCTTTCTTTATCACCTCGTTGGATCTTCATGTTTTCACGCTGGATGGCTAGGTTTTTTAATTTGTCCAGTCCTTCATCCACCTTCTCTTCACACAATCGGTCAAAAACTTCGCCTTTTCTTAACCCCGTTATAAATTTATCTTTCACAATGTCCGTCAACGTATTGTTGAACCCACAATTTACCGCCAAACTGCACACACGTGCGTACCATGCTGCTACGTTCTCTCCGCCATCTTGTTTGGCTTCGTAAAATTTTTTTCTTTCTCTCCACGCACTCAATTGCGGACAAAAATGTTTGTTTAAAATGGCACACAACTCCGCATAGGTTTTGTCTTTGGATAAGTTCGGGTTGCACAGACTTCTCAGTAATAAGTATGTGGTTGGTCCCACTACACTTAATAGATTTGCGACCTTTAATGGTTCAGCGGTGATTCCATTAGCGATAAAGTACTGTTCCAGTCGTTCGCTATATACTGTCCAGTCACCATCGTGGTCAAATTCTGGCACTTGCACTCTTACACTAGTCGCCATCTTTTATTTTTCGTAGCCGTCCTTTTTTACTTTAATCCTCGTCGCCAAGTTGTAGTGTTTTAGGTCAGGAGTAACTTAAAACCTACTATGATTTATCGTACTCATATATTACGGGGAATGTCGCATACAAAGTTCATATAACATATCAACATTAACCGCAGACACGGAGAAGGGTCCGGCTCCATCACAGGCGAGGCAACCACCGACCCCCTACGTGAGGACGAATCCCCTCCTTCATCGCCGGTACCACGTGACCGCTTCCGCTGACGCAGCTACGTTTCCTGCTTTGTTGCCAACACACCACAATAAATAAGCTTAATGGCAGTTCGATAATCCTCCATTTTAAAATGTAGGTGTTGTAAGTGTCTATCGAGTCTCTTTAGATTAAAAATAAACCTTACTTTTTTATGCCTCTTCTGAAATAAAGAATGATAAGATATGAATTGTCTTGGGATGGGGTGTACTTTGGTTATAACTCCTTGTCTCAGCATTGTTTGAATACATTCCAATATTTGGCCCTGATCCTGACCCTTTACTGGGTTAGGTAATACCTTATTTCTTGATGGTTTTGTGACAAAAGGCAGTCTATATCCTTTTATCCATTTTAAAATTAATTAATTAAATTACTGGTAATTTTTTGCCATTCTTTAAAACAATTTTTCAAACTACCTGCTTGTGTACTTACCTCTAATGTCCTCTTTGCCTCGTGTAGTTTCTTATCTCCCTTCTGCTTTGGTCTGAGGTAGATGCCCTTTCTGTCTCACATTCCTCGGCATGTAAGATGGGCCCTTCCTGTTTAAAGACGTCGGCTGTTGTTTGAACCCATATTTGTTCCTATGGGTTATGTTAGTTTTTTGTTGGTTTATCGTTGTAGCTTTTAGTTCATTACTAGATTTTTGTATTTGTCTTAAGTTTTTATGTTTTTCACTGAATTCTTTTCCCAATAGATATTCATCAATTGGGGCCGAAAAAGCCGTTTCTTTGGCAGATTATGAAAGACATGGAGCTATGTTTGAACGTCTCTCTAGAGATGTCATATAATGAGTGTTTGCGAACATTTTGCTTACATCGCTCAAATGCTCCAAAATTAGGGTATTCTTACTTGAACCTCCTTTAAGTAGCTCATTCATTGCTGTTCCTAGCGCTGTCATGCCCGTACCTATATAATTTTGTATTTGTATCAATCTTCCTTCTCTCTTTTTATTTATTTCTGCTAGAAGGAGGCCTACCTCTGGATTGAGGTTAGGAGCTTTAAGAGCCAAACAATTTTCTGGTTTGGGATATTTCTTATTCAGTGCCTCTGCATTCTCCTTGTCCTCCCCATTCTGTAAAATATATTGCCGCCAAGAAGCAATAGCTGGGTGAAGTGTCTCACCGTCTTTCTCTTTTTCTGAGGGGTCTGTTCCCAAGCATTCTAAGGTTTCTGAATCTAACTTAATATCTAATACGGGCTCCATATTTTGGTTTTGTGAACTTATACCGCTTGGTGAACCCTCTCGTTCTGATCTAATCTGGCTACCGCCATATATTGATTCGATCGAGCTGTCCGAATTTTCTGGTGTCTATGTACCATATGCTTTATTATTCCTGTAGTTTGAGTCAGGTGCCCTCCTACTTGGACTGGCACTGTCTATTCCCCTCGATTGACTCCTTGGACTTCTTGATACATTTTTTGGACTACAAGACCGAGAAGTTTGGTGTCTCATTTCAGTTTTACTTGATCTTTTGGAAAACTTTCGTGATGTATCTGGATCTTCTGGGCTACGTGTTCGAGAGATTCTATTTTTTGTAACCGGACTACATGTCCGACTAACTTTATGTGACGTTTGTGGAGATCTACTTGATCTGCTGTGTTTACTGGTAACTACCGAACGACATGTCCGTATATTTTTATGTGGAGACCGCCATTTTTGTATTCTCAAACATTCCTCTAAAATTTGTATCCTTTTTTCTAGATTTCTGGCTCTCCCGGGGGAGGTCCCAGGAGATCTAGAATGGGATCTTTTCCGTGATTTGTGTGTTCCCATGTTTTATCTGCAAAAGAAAACAAGAAGTTATATTTGCAAAGTATGAAACGCATGAAACGTGTAATCATAACCACACACACAAACATAATGAAGTTAGGTACGGAAGGAACATGGAATAAGAATAAGTGGATAGAAAACGTTTTCTTTAAATATGTGTGATCAGAACCCTGAATGCAAACATTACTACTTAGTGATCTCGAAGGACGGGGCGCTGAAATATAATAGTATTTATTTATACTATGGTAATACGTGGGTTACCATTGAAATTTCTTTGAAGTACTAGAACTTTTACTTTAACGTCCTAGAACATTAAAGTTACATTTTTTGTCCTAAAAATAATTCAAAAAATGGTTCACTATTGAACAGTATGAAATAAAATCAATTTATAAATTTGACTATTAAAAGAATAACTTAAATTTTGCATAAAAACAAACTAACCCATCATACTTATTAACAAATCATTTCAAGTAAAAAAAGAGTAGTTTAAAATAACCAGTACTTTATTATAAGAAAACATATTCATTTTCTAATTTCTTGAATAGAAATGGTTTTTAACATAATTATAACAAAATTTTTCATTTAGGTTCTAAAATGATGGATGAATTGGCATATACAGTGTGGACTTTTATTATTACATATATGAATTATTTGAATATTACTATTGGCAGTAGCTATTTAAGAGGACAATAGCCCAATAATAATCAGTAATCACACAGAATGCTCATTAAGTCAATATAAAGGGTTAAGAAAATATAGCAATTCTTTTACTACTTACAGTATATTTTATTTCTTATATAATCTACAAAATACCATAAACCAAACAAATTGAAACCACAGCGCTTAATTAAACAAACAATAACAAACTGTGTTAAAACAATAATCGATAATACGTTAATCGTAATTACGTCACGGTATTTTCTGTGATTCACTTAAAAACCATTCAAACATGTGGCGCTATCTCTGTATTTTTGTTTCAACTATAAAGACGCCAGCAGCGCCGCGAGTGAATGAGATCCCAAGTTTTTGGAAATTAGCGGGAAGTAGCTAACTAAGCTTTCTATTCTAGAGGGAGAGGGTGTTATGTGATACTGTTCATCCAGAGACAATAGATAACTATAGATAGCTATCTCGAGTGGAGGGGAAGGACTGTAATAAGCATCAGCACCAATGTGCCAAGTGTATCAAGTAGAAGTCATTTAGCGGGACTTTTAAAATATATTGATAATATTAAATAATAAACTTAATTTTGCCTAAAATGATTATATCTCATACTGAGACTGTAAATAATATACCATAAAGAGACAGTATGTCACATTACTTTAAATTTTGAAACGTCATCAAAGTAATGTACAATAGTGTTTTTTTTAAATATATTATCTACAATCTTAGTATAAAATATAATCATTTTAAGCAAAAGTAAGTTTATTAAAACAACCCCTTCATCAATAATCCTTCTACTTCATGGGATTATTTCTTAATTGTTAATGGCAAAAAATACTCAAACTCTAAAATACTAAATACTGCCACAGAAAAGTAATTTCAGACAATATATAAGTGATATAGATATTATTTAAAGTATCGTTTCTTTCTAAAGGATACAATTGCTTATTTTGTTTTTAATTTTACTTACCTAATATGTACTTCAAATGATTTCTTTGCACTGTTGTAAACAGTTTTGTTTATTTTATTAAATAAAATGCATTTGTTTTTTTAATTATTTATAGTAAATTACAATACGCTGACATATTGCAAGTTATATTATACTATAAAATATATAAATTAAAATACTTTACAAGCTAGACCACACAAACACACAAGGTATATATTATAATATAGGCCGTGTTCTTTTATTCAAAATAAGCTTAATATGCCAATTGAAATTCAAGAAATGTTAAATTTGTTTAAACTACACTTTTACTAATAGAAACATGTCTAATACAAATATTTTGATTTCTATATGAACATATGGATATACTATTTAAAATAAAGTAAGCACCTTTATATCTTAATGCAGTTTCAGTAATTGAGTCTACCGCACTAACTGTTCGGTTGGGGTTATACAATCCCTTGAAGTACCTGGTATTGAAATAAATGGATTATCCTCTTCTTCACCTTTAAAGAGAATTGAATTTATTACAATTTATACAGTTCTATAAAAGTATTACTAAATAATCAAATAAAATTCTGTAAAGGACACTGCAAATAAATTCATGCGTTGATTAAAAATAGTACATACTTCAGTCAACGATTTATGTTTATTTTACAGTAGTCACTAATTTATATTGCAAATAACCTCCAATAAAAGAATATACTAATCTATAAATGTAAATTGGAAACATTTTAAAAATTTTAATTCTGGTTAAGTAAATGCGAAATTACCTGGCTGCCTTAATGTGATTTGAACTTCAGAATATATATTGGGTGTATTGCATTCAGTAGAAGTGCTTGGAATAGGATCTGGTACTTCCAAATGAGTTTCTGTTTCACAACTTCCATATTTATAAAGCGAATTTTCCTGTGTCGGACTTTCATGAAAATCTAAAGTACACATACAAAAATATTGACACAATATTTTATTTAGTTTTTATATATTTACCTGGCAAAAATAATATGGGCAA
>NW_019417238.1:98183-113609 GCF_000390285.2 Anoplophora glabripennis
TGACGTTTCTGAAACCTCTAGTTTCGTTATCAAAGCAGAAGTGAATTAGAAAAGTACTGAATATTAGTTTTTCGCTACATTTTCTGTTTAACTAAATAATCTGTTCTCAAAAGTATTGACACTTGACTATTCCTATTTGTATAAGGGTTTACTTTTAAAATAATATAATATAGAGGATATAAGTGAGAAGTCGTTTCCATACGATAGATGGCGCTGTAATCAGTTCACAAAGTATAAAGTGTTGCCTACTCATTAGGGGCTAAGTAGTAGTAAGCTTCCAAAACGTTACGTGGCGCTGTTTCGCGGTTTAGTGACAATATTAGGGATATTTCATTCTACGTTAGTAGTAGTACTATATTTTCTATGGCTGTTCACTGTCAAATCTTTGGTTCTCGTGGAGTTCCTGTTTGAGTCTTGGTATTTTTTTAATAGCTATTTCAGATCTACAGGTGTTATATTTATATGTTGTTATTCCCCAGGTGACGTTGGATCTTAAATTAGTGTATAAAGGACTCGTTGAAGCCTTCATTTAGTGAGGTTATGAAAAAAATAGCTGTTAAAGTCTATTTGCTGGAGTTAGGAGACTTTCTGGAGTACTAAAGGAGTCTTTGGATGTGATGTTACTGTCGCAGGTCTCTAAGAGGGTTGCAGATTTGGTAACGATAAGTCAGTCGTCTAGTCCAGGTACTGTTCTAAACTTCTATTAATCCTTTCAGTCACGACTTTTTTTAATAATTAGACAATTCTAAAATTTATATGCAATAATATACCTGCCTTATCAATTTTTAAATGATATATGTGTTTTACAACCAACCTTCAGAAAATCTATTGTGCATCTTCTTCGACAGTGTTTGGATGTTGAATCTTGCAAATTGAAGCATTTTGTATTATATTTAGTGGCTAATTTCAGAATAAGTTACATTATGTGACGTTTTGTAACAAACAATTAATAATTATATTATTTTTCATTCAAGAGTAACACAAGTCAAAATATTACACACGTCAATTACGGTGTGTGCTACAAAAAATATGAACAATAATTTTCGAGATAAGTGGCACAAATTCAAATAAAACAGTAAAACAAATTACATCTAACCTCACATTGTAAACAATACAGATTAAATATATTACAATACTTTATGATTGTATTTTTTGATTGATTGAACAATACAGATTAAATATATTACAATACTTTATGATTGTATTTTTTGATTGATTGAATGATATATTGTCATTCTAGATGTGACCCCTTGTAACTACAAAATGCTCATTATTCAGGAAGCGAAAAAACTTTATTTTTATAAGAAAAATTTTTTATAATGAAATATTAGTTAGTCTTTTATAAAATCCTTTCCATTGATGTCCAAATAAATCAGATGTGTATTTTATTGCTTTTATGTCAGTGACTTGGGGATTCCCTGCTGATTTTCCAAGTCGTACTGATGGATAGATCATTCCTACTCCATAATTCTTGCAAAATGTATAATTAATTCTTTTTATTTGATAAGGCTTGGAGAGTTCGCCTAGCTTCTAATGTTAGCTGAGCATAATTACTAGGCAAGTAGATGTGCTTGTTTCTTATTCTCGCTAAGAAATGTTCATAACACACCCCTCTTCAATCCTGATTAGACAGAAGTCAGTGTCGACAGAAGTCAGTGTCAGGGTAGTAATAAGGGGTCAGGAAAAGAAAATACATTAAAGGTAAAAAATTACTGTTCTCTTATTATGGATCTGTCAGTGAGAGTTGTTCGCTAGGAAACGTTCATTACAACTCCCTCTTTAATCTTGATTAGAGAGAAGTCAGTGTCGAACTTTAATAAGGGAGCAGAAAAAAATATACGGTTGTGGGTAAAAAAAAACATAATTCTTTAATTATGATCTGTCAGTGAAATTCATTAACTAGGAAATGTTCATTATACGTCAGTCAGTGAAGTCAGTGTTGGGCCGTATTAAGTGGGCGGAAAAGAATATAGGAATCTTGGTAAAAAAAAATTGCAATTTTCCTATTCCGATATATCAGTGAGATCTTGAATATGTTCATTAAACGTTCCATTTCACTCCCGACTAAAGAGAAATCAGTGTAGGGTCGTAATTAAAGGCACTGAAAATGATATCTGAAAATAAATTTAAAAATTGGGACTTATTATTATTTGCCGGTACGATCTGTTCCCTTGGCTTATTACTTTTAATTCTTGATTTGATGGAAGTCAGTATCGGGCCATAATAGCGGAAAATACCTATGTATTTATTATTGTTAAATTAAAATAATTATGGGATTTTTACGACCGGTCGTTGAAATCTGTTTTCTTCGATGTGCTCATTTTGGTTGAGACCACATAGTTGATTTAACTTTTTTTGTTAATGAACAAATTACATAATTGGCACCTGTTCGTTTTTATGACTACACATCTTTTGTGAAAAAATCTCTTACATAGATGACACTGGTTTTCGATCGATTGTTCGGTATTTGTTTCGATTTCACTGCCGCGATAAAGACACCTTTCATGTCCTCTGACATTGTTATTAATATACGTCGTATGCTTTTTCTGAAGTGGTTCATGGATTGAGGAATTTCAAGGGATTCTTCTTTTACTACTTGTAATAAGTATATAATAAATACGCCGCTGTTGTAAGTGTCGCTTTGGTAGATGTGTCTCATTACCTCCGATGTCCATTCTACCATAGGAATAGACATTGTTCTGGCAGAGTTGTATGATTCTAAAAATTTTATGAATTCCATTTTCTTTACTTCTGTTTCAGTGCCTTTAATTACGACCCTACGCTGATTTCTCTTTAGTCGGGAGTGAAATGGAATGTTTAATGAACATTTTCAAGATCTCACTGATATATCGGAATAGGAAAATTGCTTTTTTTACCAATATTCCTATGTTCTTTTCCGTCCACTTAATACGGCCCGACACTGACTTCACTGACTGACGTATAATGAACATTTCCTAGCTAACGAATTTCACTGACAGATCATAATTAAAGAATTATGTTTTTTTTTAAATCAACAATCGTATATTTTTTTCTGCTCCCTTATTACGATTCGACACTGACTTCTGTCTAATCAAGATTAAAGAGAGACTTGTATTGAACATTTTCTAGCGAACAACTCTCTGATTCTCTGTAGACTTTGAACTAAAATGTGATTTCAATTAAAAACAGAAGAAATTGGAATTTATGTGAATAGATAATTTAAAAAATAGTAATTTTATACTGCTAAAGTTATAGTTAATACACTTCTAAAATTAAATTTTTTGTAATTTATGTAAAGTCAAAATTTGCGATATTTTATTAACCCCTTTCTGCATGATTTTTTTTATTTAACTCTCACACATTCGGACATTAAAAAACCCTAGGAGCACAGAAGTTTTGTATTTGAAAAAAAAAAACATTTTAAATATACAGTACTGCTTCGATAATCCGGACACATATGGTTCTAGCAACTGCCAGATTAGCAAGGTATCCGGATTACTGCAATTATATTTAGGGTAATGTGTCTGTATATACTGTTATATTATTTTGAATGTATGAATAATTTGTTGTATGGTTTGATTTTGTTTTGATTTTGATTTTAATTTAAATTTTGAATTTTGATTTTGAATTTAATTTAAATTTTGCCCAGGCGCCAATTAAGATCTAGTCTTAATAATGTTGAGATTTAAATCACTCTTCTTCTCTTCACTTTGTTGTTTATATGAAATGAGAATTACTAGTTTCAATACAAATTAACAAATATATTACAAATCTGAAATTTTATGACAATTGACATATTTTTATAACATATCTAATTTAATTTAGAGGTGTAAATTTATAGTCAACTTTTATTTTAATAGAATTACGAATTCGTACTAGTACTGTTGGGATTGTTAAAATTTTAAATAGAATTGTTAAACTGAATATTTTTTTAAATGGCCAATATAGTGTAGCTACAACTCACAATTATACGAAGATGCGAAGTTGGTCCTATATCCGTCTTCTCCATGGGGTGTCCTCGACTCCTCGTACTGGGTTGGTGCAAACTACAGCTGATCTGGATACGCTAAATTTCCTACCATATATTCATATCTCCGCTGGTAGTTTATCGGAGCACTTTTCGGAGCACTTCACTATACTTGTTGGAAATTTATTTCTTACACATTTGATTACAATAATTTCTAATTCCCATTAGCTAAACTCCATTAAACGTTTATACAAATGAGAAATTATGACTGGTGGCAAATTTGATACTTTTGACAGTTGTCAAAACTTTTTAGTCACTAGCTTGAAACCAGGTAACGAATTAAATAATTATTTACACTTTACATAATCTTTTGTTTTTTTCAGGAAATTTTAATGATGTGGACGGTTCTATGAATTATGGAAGACTGGCTGCCTAGAAGCCGTACACTAGTTTTTATAAATGAAAAACAAAACACTAGGTTGTCATGGAGATATAAATTTGGAATTTCATGAAATTTTTATTTTGAAATTGTGCCTTTATACTTGTACTATACAACATGACACTGATGTATTTGAATTCTACACATTATGCTGAAAATTTTGATATCTAATTCTTCATATTACGATTACATTTGAGGTTATTATAGATTTTTGCTATTTTATCAGATTTTGTGCATATTATGTTGTTAAACTTAATTCCATGCCACTATTCTCGTTTCTTGACACTTATTTAACATTACTTTCACTATTTTATAGTTTTTATGCTATACAAATCGTCTAATAATGAAATTATTTTAGGTACACCGTTCTTTGACATTCAGTAAAAAAGCAGTGTAAAAGCAGTACTACTGCTTTTACACCATATGGAATGTATATTAGGATGCAAATACAGTCTTGGATGCACAGAAAGTCTTATGAACACAATACAAGTCATTTTACACATGGAAAGTATCTTTTACACAATAAATTTTTACATAATATCACATCATGGGTTTGACATTTCGAAAATCGTATATCAGAGTTATATACAGAACTTTAATTTTGATTCCACTCATAAATATCAATGAAAGGTATGCTAAACTTTACTTATAGTCTTATTTAAATGCAAGGTTTCTATTTATAAGTGTATTGTTAATTTGTTCTCCGAGAAATCTAACTGTCAAAATCTTATTTATTTAAATTTCCCTAAACCAGTGCTTCTATCTGGTGAAAATCTTTATAGAATTGTACTGGGTGATACCTTTTAATTTTCTAGTACATATTCTTACATGTGTTAAACTTTTAAATTGAAAAATTTTATATTGTAAATTTATCTTGACATATGGATTTTCTCAGGTAGCGATCTTTGCAATTTTTGTGTATAAAACTTATACTAGGTGCTAAGTTATATTTCTCATTTCATAAATATTTAGTGTGACACACTCTTATCTCTCAACGTTATAATTTTGAAATTTTCTTGTATTGAGTACTTGGTTCTCGTCCTTGGTCCTTAATATCATAACAATACATATATATATTTTTGTGTTAAGGCAACTAGAAAAATTCAGTAAGAACTAAAAAGACATGGTTAACATAATTTTTTGCTTTAATTCATTCCTTTTTAATAAAGGAATTTACCCTCGTCTGGATTACACTATTATTAAGTATTTCCGTGACATATTCTTTTAGTTTTTTTAGAAGTAGCATATCTTGTATTGGAAGACCATTCTCCACCGACCACAGAATACATGTTGCAAATGACCTGCTTACATCGGAATGTTTTACTTTAAACACTATAACTTCGTCTTCCAGATCACTCCGTTCTCTATTCTCCTGATCTTTATTTCATAGAGCTTCATTAATCAATTCTTGTTCGGATAAATCCATAACAACTTCGTTTTGCCCTAACGCCCACTTAGTAATTTCTGTTGTTTATTTTCTGGGTCCACAATTCGCAGAGAATCTCCAATTGTTTTCAAATCTTCATTATTTATACGACAAAGTTGTCTAAGTTCAGCAAGTAAAATATTTTCTTCGTCGGATTCTTCTTCATCCACATTCCCATTTTACTGCCGCCACAATGGCTGTCCAACTTTGAATATTTTTTTCGGATACAGATTTCCGTATCTAAATCATGAACTGCATCTTTTAAATTAAATTGTTTTAACACTCTCATTACATCATCACCTTCGTGGGAGACTATGGGATTTTGTAAGACTTTTCGATAAGACTTATATTTTGAATCAAATTTTGATCCATCGGCTGTACAATAGCCATACAGTTAGGTGGCAAAAACAGAACTCTAAAGTTAGGATCAAAATTGATTTCGTTCCAGTAAAAATGCTTTGAGGTCGATTTACATCAGTTAAAAAATTTTTAACATTAGGTATGAATCACGTTTTAAACCAATCTAAGAATTACGGGTCTGGTCATCCATCCTTTACTAGTTCCCTTGTAGTCTACTAGTAATACCTATAACAATCTTGTGGATCTGTAGCTTTTCCAAGAACTAAAAGTGGTAGGTTGTGTTAATGAACATATGAAGGATTAGATGTATTGTCAACATAAACAGATTCAAGTAGTGTTTTTTTTAAATTGATTGATATTACCTTCATAACAATAGCACCCATCAATGCATAGAATTGATAATTACCATCACCTTTTACATGAACCAATCTAAGATTAACATTACAATCGCAACATGTTTATTTCAATTTCTCAAATATCTTGGAAGGCACCATTTTGTTTGGTTTTGATAATATTTTGACTGGATGGATGTTTCTGTGGAGTGTAGTCTTGTACATGTTTCGGAAAATATGTCGTAGAGTTTTCAGGTTCGGTAGTAATTTCTGATACTTTTGAATTAGTTTCCGATTCTGAAGATAATGTATATAACTCACTTGTTGAATCGTTATTCGTAGATTTAATATCATCCGATTCCGGATTACCAAGTTGTGAAGTAATGTGATCAAATTTTTGCATTGATTCACCCAAATTTTCTTTAATTTTTTTATTTGGAATATCCTCTATTAGCTTTGGATTGACATTCACAAATTCATCTAAACTGTCATCTTCAACTGGAATTTCTGTAGATGGAATACAAGAGCATGGTTGTGTAGTTTTTTTTAATAAAGCCAATATATTTTGTGACCTCAACAGCTTTGTCAACCGTTACAGGAAATAGTTCAGGTACATGAAACCAAAAGAATAATGAGTCAAAGATATTTCTAAAGCAAAATGCAGATATTTTCTTATACATGTTATATAGCAAATTCGTTGTTACATCTGTAATTGAACCCAATTGAATAGATCGAAGTTGATTTAAAGAATCAATGATTTCTTTATTAGCCAATCCGCAATTATATTTTTGGTCGTAAACTTTAATAAAAACTGCATATGATAATGGTAATATATGTTCTACATCAATGGTCATTTTGGTCACCTATTGAAGGATTAACTCTAGACATACCATTTATAATAACTCTATGATTAACAGAATGTGCAAAGTTACATATTTCCATGGGTGTGAATTTGTTATTCGGAGCTCTTGATGCAAACGCATACAATTTATCGTAAAAACATTTGGACACAATAATTTTTTTCCATCGCATTTATTGGATTAGAAGATTTACAGTTAACATTCCATATATACGTCGTAACCACAAGTTTATCTTTTAAGTCACCAGCAGGTAAATACCTTGTTAATGTAGACATTGGGATATTAGCTGTACATGATATTTTGAATATACCAATATTCAATCTTTTGGATATAAATTCGACCAAATGAGGTGCTTTTTTTGACGAATAAAAAACATTTGATACTAACACTTTCAGATAATTTTTATAATTGTGTGAATATGCCCAAGATCCATCATCATCGAAATAAAATTCTATATTGTTACCACCGATATACCAATTGCAGCATTGCAGCAAGACATAAATGTCACACGGTCTTTTGATATTTTTCTACCTGGTGCCGATTTTTCCTTATTACGAACTCGTGTAGTGTTAGGCTAAGTTCTCCAAAAAATTGCTGACTCATCAGCGTTAGACTTGTTCATACATTTGATCTCCTTTCTAGAGAAGTCCCGAAAAAAGTCATAATTTAATCCATTCGGCACAGTAAGGGAAGTTATTCCTACGAGCCTCTCGGCTAATGGACAAATAAGTTGATGGAAGAAAAATCTGTTTTTCTTTTATTTTAGCTTCAATTCTGCTGTGAACAGAATCACACTGCATGTGTGTATGCCCACATTCTAAGTACTTCTGTTCAATGACTTGATTTTTGCTAACTGACGAAAAAAGAAGAGCATTGGCTATGATATTGTTCCTATTTTGGTAGGTACACTCATCGCTGTAAATTATAAGTGGCTTACTAGTGTCCGTAAATCTTGAAATGTAGTCAACTACCAATGATGCAAACGTAGAGACTGAAAGATCACTATCTACCTCACCGAACCAATAACACATTACGTGTTTAGTTTTTATGTTCATAACTGTAAGATTGTGACAGCACAACTTGGTTTTATAGTATAAAGCGCTTGCGTTTAAACTGGGGTATACTTTAACAGCTTGTAAGTTCATCATCAGAATCATTGGCTTTTCATCTTCAGCTAACTTCATGTCCTTCGCTTTTTCTTGTCTTGCTCTATTTCCAACTTCAAACTGACAAAAAAAATCGCACCTGTCATTTTTAGGCTGATAAATACCAAGATTTTTTTCTTTGAATATGTCATCATATGTTCGATTCATAGAATTTTTGTTTTCAGTATTACATTTTGAAACATACTCCAGTTATCGAAGGCACTATTTGATCCAAATATAATTTAGATGATGTTTGACGGTAATAATAGGTGGCAGCGTGGGTAATTCATTAAAAAACTGGATCATAAATTCTTTATCGGTATTTTTCTTCTCTCGTAGGTGAGCTATTTTCATATTTGGAAATTTTGGATTTGTACATGTGTTAACTTGAAATTCTCCAAACATTCATCTTTTGACCGTCTATCGTTAAACTATAAAACATTGATAAGTTTCTTGATAATTGTTCATTTTTTGTGTATCTTCTCTCGACACTTGAAAGTGTTACATTATTAACCACCACATAAACTTTCAGCTGATCCCACGTTATTTTCCAAAACAGCTGCCTTCTTTTCTTTTCTGAAATATCTGAACTCTTCTTACAAAATTCGCAGGGTTGACTTATTTTTCTTTTGGGCTTAGGAGCAACTTGCTTGTACTTTTTTGTTTCTCTGTCTTTTTTAAATTCAGTATATTTTAGTCCCTTTTCACGCAGAATCTTATTTTTTTTCCCTCTTCCACAGTTGTTTTAGAGATTTTCTTTTACATTTTTTTAGTTGTTGTTATTGATTCATTGTTGCTACTTGATCCACTGTCAATATTTTTTGTATTTTCTTCTTTCGTATTAAGTGGAGTCATTCTCCGAGTCTGATTTATTGCTATCCCCTGAAAATGTTCCTGATGCTTGTTCCCTGACCTGCTCATGTCTCAATCTGGTGCTTTTTGGAATTCCATTGCCATCCGTTTCTTTTTCAGCAATCTCTAGGTTTGTATTGTTTTGTGTTTCGTTGAATTGCATGTCAGTTGATTAGTCAACTGATTCTGCATGGTTTCGCCAAAACTGTTACTATCAAATATCTGTGGCTTGGTTGAAAAAGGGCCTATCTACAAAAAACGGATTTTGAGATAATCGAAGATTTATGACTCAATTTAAAATGCCTATAATCTCAATGGGTGGTATTAATAAAATTAAGCACATACTTTTTACTTCAAATTTTGGAGTGGGTTCTTCATTTGGTATTAATAAAATCGTAGAGGAGATGCTTAGCAATGGAGCACCTGCTAGTTTTGTAAGTATCTACTTAACACTGAGTGCCTACTTAAGTTTCGGTATGAATAAAAGTAAGTATATGCTACACAAATGAAGCAACTACTCACAATAATTTAAGGTACCTTGGTAGGAAGCTCAGCATCAGTAATAACTGTGCTTTCGGAAATAATGGCCGAATTTATGCCTATTGCTCGTGCAAGAAAGTATTATAAGGTTCGAAGAGACTCTCGGGATACCGACTATCGAATTTTGTATCGATTTAACAGAAATAACGTAGAATGGCTTGCTCAACATTTCCTGGGAGATGAGTTTGAAAACAGAGGTGGTGCTCTAACGACCACTGAGAAGATGAGAATTTTTCTTCGTTATGTCGGCGACCCGGGATTTCAAAGTGGCGTAGGTGAGGACATTGGGGTGCACCAATCAACGGTATCATTAACAGTTTCATCAGTAATAGATGCTATAATACGAAAATCAAATATATGGATACAGTTTCCGTCAACTACTGAAGCGTTAGAGCAAGAGAAACATAAATGGCAAGAAAAGTATAATTTTCCTTCTGCTATCGGTGCGATAGACTGCACTCACATTCCTATCATTAAACCGGCTGTACACGGAGATGAGTATGTCAACAGAAAGGGGTTCTGCAGTCTAAACGTTCAGGCAACGTGCAACGTCCGAGAGGAGTTTACAAGTGTCGATGCGTCTTGGCCAGGAGCCGTTCATGACTCACGCATATGGAGAAATTCTGCCATTTTTAATATCATGCGGTGGAATACAGCTAGTGCACTTCTTCTTGGAGATTCAGGTTATGGACTTACCCCGTGGCTTATGACTCCATACAGAGACCCTGTCACTCCTGAGCAAATTACATATAATAGATGTTTTACTCGAGAACGTGTTATAATAGAAAGGTGTTTTGGCCAAGTTAAACAGCGCTTTCCTATATTGCAAAACAAAATTCGAGTAAATACAGGAAAAGTTCCGTCTCTTGTATTAAGCTGCTTTATTTTGCATAATATTGCAAAACACCTCAACGATGAAGATTTTGAAATTTTTGAAGATGCCAACAATAATGGTGATGATTTACAGATCAATGTAGATTATGGTGAGGCAGTTGTGCGTCAGAGAGGACAACTGAGAAGAGATGCAATAGCAAGAATAATTCACGGTTAATACTAAGTAAGATGCTGTTTGCATTTAGACTGTATTACATATATCTTTTTATCAAGTATAGAATGTTCTTCATTCATAAACTGTAGCATAGTACTTACTATATTTCAGTTAAATAAAAAACCCAGTTAAATTAATGAGTATTTAATATCAGTTCTATAAATTTATAAAAATAGGGAAGTTTTCATCGATGTTTTCATTGTCCGGAATGTTAAGCAGTATTGCATCAGTCGCATCTCCTTGAGTATTAGGGTTGACCTGTTCCATATCCTTTTGCTGTTTTTTCTGTAATAGCAGTTCCTTTGCAAGCCTAAAGACTTGCAACTGTTCCAAAAGAACTAAACGTTGAAGTTCTTGCGTAGTAAGGTTTTTGGTTTCTTCAGTTTCTGGTAATTTTTTCTTATGTTTTTGGTTCTTTAGTGGCNTCAGTATGTGCTCAAGTTTTTAGCATATACTCCGCTTTTTGTTGAGCACCTGCTAGGAGCATGTACTCTGTTTTTATTAATACCACCCAATGTGTCTGATTCAAATTAAGCGAAATTCTGCCAGGGTCTATCGACAGATAATATAATTCTAATGACATATTAATTTTTCAGTCGTCTTAAACCTGCCAAAAATTTTTTAAAATTTTAATTACTTCAGCCCTTGCAGTTTTGGTCTAATTTACATAAGCCCTAATATATAATCTTCCTTCTAGTAGATAGGCTACGAAAATAGCTACTTGAGCCCTGATGTACAGAAAAAGTTACTTAGGCCCTTCTTAAAAAATGAATAATAAGAGTTAATTGATTTTTAAAAATACCTTTATTAGAAAAATACATTATTTCTTTAAAGAGAAAAACAAACTATGAATTCTAAATAAGTGCAAACATAAGTCAAAACATTTTTCGCAACAAGAAAATTAAAAATAAGTTTCCATTACTCGTCATCGTCTACCAAATCAGTAGGACAAAATATTTCATCTTTGTCGCTATCGCTATTATTTAGTGCCTTTAAATGCATATAGAACAGTCGACTGTTAGGATGTATATAACAAAATAAACTTTTAATATCATCCAATTTTTTTTTTTTGGAAGAGGGAGTGGATACGAAGTATGTAGCTTTTCTAAAGTAGGAAAAAGTTCACTTGATTGTCCTTTCTTTTTCTTCATTATATCCCAGACTTTAAATTCTTCTTCTTCCGAAAAACTTGTTTTATAAAAAAAATTTCCTGGATTTTGCCTGGTGTACCGAAAATAATTTGCTTTTATGAAAGACATTTGTTCACCTTCTGTGTTCTTTTTCGGTTTATAAAACATGATTTTTGCAGAGCACTTATATTGTAAAAGTCATCTTGTGTCATGTCAATTACTTTAATACCTCCTTTTCGATGAATATTTCTAATCAGTATAGACCAGTCTCTGGGCATTTCTATATCCATGGTAGTTTGTTTTTTTGCTTTTTCAATTGAAGCATGAACAGAATCTGCTTCCAGATGAGTATGTCCAGAAATTAAAAATTTTTGATTAATTTCTGTCAGATTGTGACCAGGTGGCAAAAATTCAAATACCAAGGAGAGCAGAGTAGCAACATAAATATTTTTATTTTGTCCTGAACAACAATCACTATACAAATTGAGACAAGTTATAGCTGGAGGCACGTTTTGTATATATTTTAAAAGACAAGAGGCAATTTCTTGCCCACCACGGCCTGCAGTGGTTTCGTCCCACATAAAACAAAACGATTTGTTGTCACTAGTGCCTGATACCTCATACACAGTTAGATTGAATACCCATAGCTGCCTTTTATAAAATGCTATCCCACTTTTTAGGTATGGAGTAGGTAAACATCTTTGTAAATCAAACATGGCAGTAACAATAGTGTCACACCTTTTACTGTTTTCTTTATCTTTTCTTTTTTTCCTTATACGCTTTATCTGCTGCATCTAAATGTTCTTTTTTCTGTCTTTCATAATTTATTTTCTCTCCTTCATCTATTGAAGCTTTTATTAAAATTTCTAATTTATCGCATTTGCTATAGGTGTCGTTATGCGGTGGATGAAATGAAATATTAAATTATGAGACAAAAATATTTCTATAAAAATGTTCCGATACCAGACTTTTCTCAATATCTGTACAATACTGCAAATACAACCTATATATTTGCTGAATGGACAAATCCGGTGATAGGTACCGCTTGTCAGAAAGAGACCTAGAATGATGACTCTTGTAGGCGGGAAATTTTGATATATGTAGCTTAACAATATCTTTGTCCTCATCCTTTATTTTGGGATGGTCGTCATGTCTGCCTCTTTGATCCGGTCCACATATACCACTTCCAGATCTACATTTTTCGACTGTATATCTTAAACGCTTGAAACCTATATTAAAAGTATGTAGTTACGGGTAAATGTTCTTCGACTATCTACACCTGGTTTAGTTCGTCGTAACTTTTCATATTCTATAACCGATGTTGCCAAAACCTGAGTTTGTTCATTATACGGTAATGTATAAAAATCATTAAAAAGGCGTAACCGTTCTTCATGACTAAACTTTTCGAAGCATTTTCTTCTGCATGTACAAGGTGCTTTCAAACATCTTGCCTTAATAATCTTCCCCTTTTTTGTTTTGTACTCTTTCCCTTTTGCTTTAAATCTTTTTCTTTTATTTACTTTCCAGTTATGCTCATTCCTCATTCTTTTTCTCGACTTCCTTTTTTTTTGTATTGTTTCTCCTTCCTCTGTATCACTACTTTGTTCATCACTGTCTGCGCTATAGGTGTCATCTGAGTCAGTCGCAAATGGGTCGCTTTTGTCTTCATTGCTATCAGGATCTGTGTTCTATAAAAAAAATATATTAGATTATTTTTTAGCTTTGCTTAAAGATAAAAAACTTACTTGTTTCTGATTATCTGTAGACTCGTCTTGTTTTTGATTTTTGCTGAAAATCGAAACTAGCTCATGGTGATCAAAATTAGTCTGATTAAGGATGCCACTAGTTGTTGGGTATGGTTCCTGAAATTTTATATATTTTTTTTAACTGTTAAACAGTAATGTGCAAAAGAAAGAATAGAATTTTTTGGAAGAAGTTTAAGATTCTATAAAGAACATACGCTAAAAGTTAGTTCAGAAACAAGTGCTTTAATCAATTGATAATATCTTACTCGAATCACACGATTATCTAAAATTTTCATTTTTTTACATCGTCGTTGGTAATGTCTGTGTTTTCTGTCACAAATTTTGAGTATTAGCAGACATTTTCCATTGATTGTCCTAAAAAAAAAAACAGTAAAATGTTAAACATGTATTTATTAATAATAAGCTGTAAGTACTTACAAATTCGATTTCGTTCTCATTTATTATTTCTTGTGAATTGTAGTTTTTTTTGGGCCATTAACTCTTTATTATGGGCAGTATTATCTATTTCCTGTACCATTATGTTTGATATTCCTCACTGAGGTTAATTAATCGTATCTGCATAATTTGTTTCTTTAACTCCCACGACCATATGAACTATTTTGTGGCATCGTGATGCTTGTTGGAAAATTCCATTTTGTAAATACATTTTGCTAGCAAATAACAAAATTGGTATTAAAACTTTTAAAAAGAAAAAGAACAAGTTAATGGAAAACTTACCACTACCGCCACAAACAAAAATTGATGTGAAAATCCACAATAAAACAGTGTTATTTGGCAATAATGCACAAGATTACATAGCACGCACAAGTGTGTTCAAAACAAAATTTTAAGGTTATGTTG
This sequence comes from Anoplophora glabripennis, assembly GCF_000390285.2. Lineage (NCBI taxonomy): Eukaryota > Metazoa > Arthropoda > Insecta > Coleoptera > Cerambycidae > Anoplophora > Anoplophora glabripennis. The sequence goes on from NW_019417238.1 coordinate 112,868, forward strand.
TTTATTTACCAACACGTAGTAGAGGCGTATGTGTTACATTACCCAAAGCAAAGTTAATTGTTTTAAACTGAAAAAGGCCTATGTACCACATTGGACCCGGACGTAAAATATTCATTAAGCTAACTCACACTTTGGCCCCTATTGAGGCCCAAAACATTTAATTGTATATAAATTAAGTTGCAGTTGGGTCCTATACCGAAAATGAAAAGGAAAAGGAAAAGGAAAAAGTATGCGATTACATAGGCCCAAGTTTTTTTGGCCTATCTATCACTTAAACTGATTAACATTTATGAAACTTAATTTTTTAGTTATATAGGTCCATTAAAATGGGTCTAAAATGAATATAGGTCTATATTATAGGCTAACTAAATTAATTATGTGGATATCGGGTAGGTTTATGCACTTAGGACCCTTTTCAATAGAACAGTGACGTTTTATTTAGTACAAGAGACCCATTATCCCATTTTCTGAAAATTTTCACTTAGGCCCAAGCCACAGATATTAGTGTTGGAGTTGTAGTTTTCAAATTGTAAAAAAATTGAGGATCTATTGGGTATTCTCTGATATCAGTGCCCAGAATGTGTTCATCTGGAGGCACAGTTACCAATATGATGGGCTGACTTTTATTGGAACCACCTAAATCATCCACCTGTCTTACATCATTTACCGGAACGTGGTAGGAGGCACATTTTCTAATATGATCGGCTGGTTGTTATTAGAACCACCCGCAGGATTGCCGACC
>NW_019417239.1:0-37872 GCF_000390285.2 Anoplophora glabripennis
TCCAGGCCTACACGAGATGAGGCAGGATAAAGAGGGATAATCCCCCTCGATCCCAAATCATTGAGGCCAATTTCTAGCCATGGAATAATGGCGCGGTTACCATAACCGTGGTTATGGCAACCCTGTTCCTTCCCAGTTGGCAGTTACATTTCTAATTAAAAGGTTGGCGGCAGAATACGTACTAGCGACACCAATAAATTATTGCAAACCATCAAACTAAACACCTAAACATTATCCTCCATTATATGGCTTGGTGTTGATGTATAATTAATTTGTTATATTATAAGTTATATTTACAAGTCTTGAATAGGCTTTTTTGTAAAGTGCAAATAATTTTTAATAAGTGTTTATTAGTGATATTATTTTAGAGAGTTAAATTTTCCACGATATGAGTGCTATATTTGAAATTTAACCAAACAGCAGAAAATGCCGGGATTTTGAAAAATAACAATTTTGTAGTGTTTTTATTTCTGTCGTACTTTGATTAACTACTTATTGATGAAAATTATTGTTCATAAGTAAACGTAAATAAAACACTATGTGACTTAAAATATTTGTGGACGATATAACTATATATCCTTGTTATAATGAATAAAGAATAGTAATTTTATTATTATATTTTATAATAACAATGGAAGAATTGAATAGTAATGTAAATTTAGCTGCCGAGCAAGGCACAGAAAATGTTTCAATAGAAAGCAATATAGTGATAGGCACAAGTAAGGATAATAAGGAATTAAATGTTTTACCTAGTCCAATTCCCAGGAACGATAGTATTAACAAACCAACTGAACTTGCAGATAATGTAGAAAATGATATAAATACAGAGTTATTAAAAAAACCCACACAAGACTTTATCGAGGATTTAAATACTTCAAATACTGTAGAAACTGAAATGGAGAAAATGCATAGTGGTATTACTGAAACTGCTGCTGAAAAAGGAACTGTTGTTGAACTACTTAATGAAAACAATAAGATGGATTGGATCGATGATTTTAGTGATAATGTTGATGAAAGTGCTAATAATGTTAAAAATGTAGACGTACCAACTGCAGTTCAACCTGAAGATAAAGAATTAGAGAAAGAAAATGAGAAAATAAATTTTCATCATATTGGTGATTTAGTCAACGATACTATATCAGCAACTCAAGAAACTCCAAGTAGTAGCACTTCAGAGGAAATATATAAAGAAACTGAATTTACCAAAGAATATTCTTCAGAAAGTACTTGTGAGAGTGATAAAGATAAAACTAATTCTGCAAATGAAAACGTTACCCAAAACCCTTTAATTGAAATGAATTCTGTTGAAACGGATGAACCTATAAATCAGGAACACAATAAAACAACTGAAGAATATAGTATAACAAAGAATCAGGTAGAAAAAATAGATAGTGAAAGTAGTACTTGTGTAGAGAAGAAGAATGATAATGGCGGTAGTAATACAGAAAATCAGAATGAGAAAATAAATGTTGCCGATAATCTAGACTATAATGCCTCTGAGAAAACTGTTAATAAGGAAACCGAGAAGGATATGTTGGAGGATCAAACAAATGATTCCATGGTGTCCAATCCTCCATCAATGACATTAGATCAGGATAAAGACAAGGTTAATTACAATCAAAGAGAAAATACGGAGTTTGTTCAAGTTAATACCGAAAATGAAAAAGATGGAGAAGATAATGAGAAGGAAGATGAAACAAATAACAGAACACTAATGGAACATGACCCTATAGCATCAGATTCTTTCGAACCTATAAACAATGAGGATCGAGAAGGAGCCGATGAAGAGTTATGTATTATTCCTGATACACAGCGTGAAATATCACAGGTAAATAATGAATGTTTCATAAAGTTTTTATTTATATTTATTTATTTATATGTATTTTAATACAACTAGGTAATTTTCTTTTTTAGGCTGAAAAAGATGCTGCTTCTACAATGCCACCCCTTCGTGATCTAACAGAAGCCAGTGCTTCTGTACAGTCTGATAAAGATTCTGAAACAGCAACTTCCGATCATACTCTAAGTACACCTATAATTGTGTTTAAATATGAAAAAGAAGACTTGCATATATGCAATGAGTGTAAATTGGTAAGTTATGTTATATATAAATTTTTTTGCGAGTAATAGTGACGGGATGTCTTTAGTGAAAAAGTTCTTGAGATATCCCGAGATGTTCACTACCATCATTTTAGCAATTAATATTTTGTTGTTCCACCTCCGAAAACTCCCATAATAAAAAGCCAAGTCAAGTCTGAAGTCATCGACTGTCAATCGTTTCTCATTCGTATTTTGTTAGTCTATTTCTTGATTCCTGATCAGTCGTTGTCTTGTCAGTTTGACACATTTTTTAATACTTCAGTTTTGTGTAAAAAGGTATTTAATTTCCATCCCATTAAAAGGGCTGAATAATAAAAATGCTTGAGGGATTGTAAAAATAAGATAAATTATTGTAAAACACATATATAATAAAATCTTTGGTACAAAAAGTCTGTTGATACGAAAATAAAAAAATGAATGTAATTTGAAATAATATATTAATAATAAAATATATAACAATGCACAGGATTCCAGTTTGATTTGTAAGCTTAAATGTATACAAGTGATGTGTTGAGAATGACAATATTTTGTATCCCGATGACTTGATCATTAGAACTACTCGACTACTAATAAATTGATCATCAAAATTGCTCGCTTATGCCGATCACTATTAATTACGGTGTCACCGGTAAAGCTATAGGGGACAGTTATAAAAAAAGTTTTTATTGATCGGTGTTTAAAAATTTGATTTCCAATAGTTTTTACTTAAAAAGTAATACCAAATGATATGAATAAAGCAATCATATGATTTACTATATGATATATATATTCATACCATACCATTTTTCATCTTATATACTTATTATTTTTTTTTAATAATATTTTAATTTGTGGGATATACCATTTGGAAATAATAAATAAATTATTTTATGTTTTATGACATTTTGTCAGACGTGTATTTTGCATTTAAAAATTTTTCATTTACCTTTGCCCCTTCCAAGTTCAGTTGCCTGTGTTTGACCACATTTTTTTCATAAGTAGAATTATAATTTTCGGCCAAATGTTTGTAGAATATAACTTTATGATTTCAATAACATACAATTATAGTAGTTTGTAGGTTCATGAACTTAGAATCCATGGTATAGAATTTTTTCTTAAAAAATTCAGTGCCATTATAGTAGGATCGTATATGATGCAAAGTAGAGCAAAAAATTGTCGGCCTTTTATCAAAGGAAAATCGTGTCATCATTTTTAGGAGGCGTAAGATAAATAATTTCAAATCGAAAATGAAATTCAATGTAAAATCTGAAATACCGCTGCATACGCACTGTGTTCTGGTAGTAGCTGTAGTAGCCCAGGTGCATCGAGTGTATGAACTGGTCGGTTATATGTCAAATACTAACCTGGCAAGCTTTGCTGTCAATTAGAGAGCGCTTCCAAAAAACAAGTAAACAACAGTGGCGCGTACAGAGGTAAAATGTAGTACATATGTGGAATTTAGGAAACAAATTGGATTTATAATAAATTACATTTAAAATAAATAGTTTATGAGAATAAAGGAATTTTTGTAGCAACAAGGGTGCCAGACCTGAACTGATCCCCTCGTCCCTTCATAATGTATAAAGAAATTATTCCATTTGTAAAACCCTTAAAAGCGTACTTCATTGGTTCCCTTGACAGGCAATGATTTATTACTTTGCATCGAATATGATCCTACTTTAGTTCTTCCTTAATATTTTTTAACGTTTCATTTATTTTTGTTAGTGCTTGTTTAGTTTCGGAAATAATTGATTTTTTTTATTTGAAGGTCAGTCCCTAAAATATTCAAAATTGAAACTAAATTATGTTATCCATTAATTGTTCATTAGTGTTTATTAATGTTTTGAGTGTTTTTGTTAATGTTTGCTTGGCTATCTAGTTTTTTAAAATTTTAAAGCCAACTCCTAAAATGTTTTCAGCTCTAAAGGAATTTGATGTCATTTATTAGTGCTTCTTAGTACTTTAATTACTTTTCTTACAGATCATTGCTTTTGAGATTTACAACTTAAACATATAATGGTTTGTAAAAACTTGAAATGATTTTAATTTCCGAGTTGTTGATCTCATATTTGTGGGTCGTTTCGGACATTACAATTTACTAGCGGATGACTCCACTCCCCGATATGCACTAACAGGGCCCACAACAATGCTACACTGGAGCTGACACCGAAGGGGGCATCAGTGCGATTTCGTAGGCTAAAGAGATTGTCTTCGATGCTTTCATCCCACTGGTTTTAATTTTTTTGTGGCACTATACCCGTAAAAGCTTTTTTAAATCTTCTATCTATGAACAAATCTATTCTCATTGAGAGTACCCGGAGTCCAGTAATGACAAATCTGATATCAAAAGAGTCATTAATTCTAGATCTCCACAAAAAGAATGTGGCAAACCTTATGAAGATTAACAAATGGCATGCCTGCTTTATGTTCATAATGTAACAGACCGTATTGCTAAAGTATTACAGAAGAAGGGAGTAGGTACAAGGTCCATCCCTAAAAGAAAAGTTCAACAGGTGTTAAGGTCAATGTGATTACTAGAGAGCGGACAATGTGTGTCTTTAACCCGAAGAGTAGGTCAAATTTTGGTAGAGATGTGTACGCGTTCAAAAATGTATTGTGTATAAACTATGCAAAATATAATTATTATGTATAGCAAATATATCGTGTGAACAGGTTAAATAACGAGAAAACAATTAAGTTAATTTAATTCTAAAGAAATGAAATGACACTCGCGCCCATCTCTAGTCCATTCCGTCGACATCGGTTGCGTTTATCTAATTCCTATTGATCAGAATTCAAACTGCAGCCCTGTTATGAATGGAGCATGAGTTGAACTATTCTATCATGTCCGTCGCCTGAGGATATTCGTTACATTGACTCCTAATTTCCAATTAAAAGAACGACACTATTTTTAACCGAACTTTATTTAATAAATATGTAGTATACAATTTCTGATTTTCTAAATATTTTATAACACCTAAAAATGTAAGTACCGTGGAATTTTCGTGAATTATCACGTAAATTTCCGATGCATACCCGACACGCCACTGCGTCGTGGATAATGTATCTAAGTTTACGAATGACATATCTATGTTCAAGGTTAAAGACACAAATTGTCCGCTCTCTGGTGATTACCCTCTGGTCAACCCAGTGTATACCGCATACTATGTCAAGGGGAGCGTATAAGTATGACAAAGAGATTGGTTATTACAAGAAAGGAACATGAAAAGGCCTTAATGTTCAACCAGCTTGAGAAATGAGCCATTGCCCAACATGAGTTAGATGATGGACATATAATAAATTTCGAAGACACTGAGATACTTGTTGTACCTATTGAGATGGGAAGCGTTGGAAATCGAACAACATCTAAATAATGTGAACTGTGTAGAAGGCTTTAAGTTGAGTAAAACATAATTACCCTTCCTAAAGAACAAGCAGTGGTGTGAGATAAGCATGTGGGTACACCATCACGCAGGTCTGAAAGTAAACGCAAAGATATCGGTGATACCACAGACGAAAGTGAAACCACATCCATTATTCTACTGCACAGGTATGGAACCATGCGGGGAACGTACCCATTTCTGCTCTTTACCCCACTCCACAGGCCTAGAGCTGCACTTGATGGTAGTGACGTCTTGGGTGACAGAAACTGATCTCCGACTCAACTACCACTACTGTCGTGGATCTATGTTTTGATTCGTTGGACACTTGGGCACCATATATAGCGCATGTTGCATAACCTCTCGATTGGCCTTCGAGTCGTGTTGAACTACCGACGAGTCCTCGGGGGGAAGTGTATAGGTCTGAGCCGCACCACGCCGTATGATTCATTGAGGCACTGGCGGCAGCCTCTCGAGTTCTTCCTGGAGCATGTGTATCGGCTCGGACAGAGCGGTTTGGTTTGGATCCGCTTTTGTCAACTGTGCCGGTTGATTAAATGCCTGCATGCTGGCAAGAGGGCTTTCAGTAGGCTCGTACGTCTCCATCTTGATGATTCCCGAAGGAGTCATCGTGGATGTGTGACTCGGAAACTTGCACTCTTCCTCGATTGATGACGAGGTATTAAAAGAGTTTTCGTTTGCTGCCTCGAAAATTTTTCAAATCTACTTGTAAAATTTGTAAATGTCAGAATTGGTTGGTCAAAATTTGGTATACATTAAAACTTAGATAAAGGATCTAATTTTTAATATACTCAGCAGTGTCAAAATTCTGGGGTTCTTGGTGCCTCCAAGTAAACTGTCTTTAAAACTGTCCTTTAAGTTCTGTTTCGATTAAAAAAATAGGAACGAAGACACAAATTTTCATCATCTTGTAATTTCAAAATGAAAAACGATTTTTCTGCGGCAAAATATATTTTTCAACTTTCTTTATCCTAATTTGGCAGTCATTGTATCTCTCTCATAAGACAACAGAAATCCCAGTGGTACCACTTAAGAAATGAGCGCTTTGAATAGTCGGGATCGCACCTTTATACCTCAAATGAGTTGAGGCCAAGTACAAATTAATACATTACATTTAAAACAAAAAAGCCTTATTTTTTCATGAGTAAACAATAAAAAAAACAAAATAGCTCTATAATTGAAAAAAACATTTAAGAGTTTACTTAAAGAAAAACTTTTTTAGTCCATGGCTGTCTGTCTTCTGAGTAAAAATCTTATGCTTCTGAATTCAAATTGAAAATGAATTTTCAATGGTGGAAATATGTGCAACATACAGGTTTATTAAAAGTGTAGTTGTAATAAGCAATAGTACATAATATATGGTTTATATTGTTACACATTTCTTATTTTTTTTCCTAATTTTTCTGGGGGAAGAAAACATTGTATATAGAAAGCACCCTATACACCACAATAATAAAGTTAAGTAAGAATGGGATCAACATTAAAATTGTAATAAATATAAAAAGTTTTAAATTTTATTTTCTACAGGGTGTTTCTTAAGTAGAGGTCAAAAATCCAGGGGCGTATTCTGTGGCCAAAAATAAGAGTTTCTTGTTACATAAATGTGGGGTCTTAGGACAGACATTGTCCAGCTATCAAAAATAAAAAAAAAAAAGTTTATAATATTTAATTTCTGAACCGCTTGAGATAATTTAACCAAATTCGGTGTGCATATTTAGTATGACAGTAGGTATGAAACAAAAAATTACCAGCTTTAGAAACTTACCAGTGGCAGAGGTGTGGGTATCATCGTTCATTATTTTCCAAAAAAAATATATCGCCCTGTATAATATTACAAATAAAATAGGTCTTCATATGTGCCATTGTATTGTCTTCACTTTTTGCTTCTTTACACTTTTTTGTATTTCAAACTGATTAACAAAATTGATTTATTTGATCAAGTGCATTTTTACAGTTACTTAAATTACTTAAACATAATCTTATGGAGCCCATGCAAAACAATAATAATAAGAAGGCGTCATCGTATTTAATATTGTGTATTGTCAAATTAATCTTATTTATTAAAAATATTAAGTGTTAATAATGCCTTATACATATTCAAATGCTGAAATGGCCAATATGGTTTACATTTATGGCATTGCAGATGGAAATGGCAAATCTATATGGAAAGATTTCCAAATCATCCAACTCTAAATCCAAGAATGTTCAGAAATGTTTTTCAACGGCTTACGGTGTCAGGCTCATTTCAGAAAGGTCCAATTCGTGGAAGAACTTTAAGTGTTAGAATACCTGAGTTGGAAGAAGTTATTCTACACGAAATTGAGGAAGACCCAAATACTAGTATTAGGAAGATCGCTGCAAATCTTATTGTGTATTATAAATTAGTTTGGTCCGTTCTTTCACAAGGAATTCAGCAAATTGTAAGCAGGACATATTAAAATTAAGCTTGCTGCAAAGTTCAGCTTTAACCAAGTTAACATATGTGCAATTTCTTTCATCTGTCCATAAGTTTGACATCAAGGAAAATACTCTTTCTGCATACACATTACTGACGGGAAGTGAAAATATTTTAGAAACGATTTTGAACAGTTCCGGAAATTCAGAATTTTCAAAAATTTTCAACCAGATTTGATCTAATTGTAATTGAAATTGTTTATCTTCCATTTTACATAAAATTGATTTTAATAGAGATAGGTATTTCATCAAATAGATCAGGTATAGGCAACCTTTGCTTAGTTGAGGGCGTAATTTCGGGACTTAATCAGGTCGCGGGCCGTAGGCAAAAAATAAGTAGGTAGTAGCGAATAAAAAAGCCATAAAAAATCACAATTTTTTTAATTTATTAATTATAATAGCATAATCAAATATATAAAAAGCAAATAAATAAAAAAAGATAGAAAAATCAAATGAAAATTAATGAGATACTTGAGTTTGTAGCTGAGAAACAAGATGATCAATATTGGGGTCAATATCAGTAGTACATAGGCGCAAAGATTTTCAAAATTAACATCTGTAAGCCGAGTACGATGCTTATTTTTATTAATTTTCAAATGATTTTTCGTGCGAAAACTCGGCTGTGGATACTTTTCTTTGAAAAGGTATGTTCTGTAAAATTTGCTTAGTTCCATATCATCAAATTTAGACTTCAAATATGAATGTTCTTGAAGCTCGATCAACTCCATTTGTAGGTGAAGCGGAGCATTTTCCACATTACACTTACAAGGATTTGCAAAAATATTAAAAGTGCTGTCCATATTCTTAAAATCGGAAAATCAATTAGTGAATTGCTCTGACAGTAGTTCCAGTTCTTCAGCATAGCGACCGTATTCAATGTTTTCGGGACTGGATAATGTTAAAAAATGAAAACAGTTTTTACTTCTCATTTGTGTTCCCCACAAGCGAATTTTGTTTTGAAAAGCTTTAAGATGACTGAACAGCTGATTTACCAATTGCCCTTGTTTTTGAAGCTTCAAGTTCAGGTCATTTAAGTGTCCTGTGATGTCTACCAGGAATGCCAAGTCACAAAGCCAAGTTGGATCACAAATTTGCGGCAATGTTTTCTCTTTCATTTCCATAAAATCAGCTATTTCTTTTCTAAGGTCATAAAACCTTTTTAGCATTTTACCTTTGCTTAGCCACCTTACTTCGCAATAATATGTTACATCATCGTGTTCTGAAGAGAGTTCATTCAAAAATGCTTTAAACTGGTGATGGTTAAGACCGTGGGATCTAATAAAATTAATGGTATTTACTACCACATCCATAATATTCTTCAGTCGAATGGACTTAGAGCACAAGTTTTGTTGGTGAATAATGCAATGCAGAATTATTAAATCACATTCTTGCACATTCATAGCGGTTGCTCTTTCCTTCAGATTTCCGATAAAACCTTTTCGTGAACCGACCATTGAAGGCGCACCATCTGTGCACGCTCCAACTAATTTACACCATTACAAACTATATTGCTCAAAAGTACTTTGCACCTTGGCAACCATATCTTTTCCAGTAGTGGTTCCTTGTAGTGGCCGTAAAGCCAGTAATTCCTCTGTCACTGCAAATTCTTCATCAACACCTCGTATAAAAATAGCTAACTGGGATGTGTCAGATAAATTTGTACTCTCATCCAAAGCAATCAAAAATGCTTGAAAACTAGCCAATCTATCGGTCAATGTTTTGTTGATATTACTAGCTATACGTCGAACAACGATATGTCGCGATATGCTCACTTTCTCAAACTCTTCTTTTCTGGGCACAAAAGTTCTGCAACTTCTACTAGGCACTCTTTAACAAACTGTCCCTCAGAAAATGACTTCGATGTTTTCACTATTTTGGAACTAATTATAAAACTAGCTTTAACAACACTGTCTAGATTTGATTTTTGTGAATGGAACATTTGTTGCTGTTTCCCTAAATTGGTAATGAGTTTTTCAATTTTATCCTTTCTTAACTGGCCCGTGAGTAAATTATATTGAGCGAAATGCTTACTGGAGTAATGCCGCTTCATGTCGTATTCTCTTAAAACAGAAATTGTTTCATTGCACAACAAACACATAGGTTTACCACTGTGCAAGATAAAAAAGTATTCATCAGTCCATTTGTCTTGGAGTTGACGACATTCTGTATCCACTTTCCGCTTTTTTAAACCAGACATGTTGATAGAATTTGCTGCAATATTTCCCGCGTCGTACTCTAGACCGTACGCGAATATGTGATGCGAACTTTATCAGTTGTTAAGAAGTAATGAGATGACACACGCGCTGAGCGGTTTATATATTACCCCCAATAAGCAACTAGAATACTCTCGATCGTACGAAAGTGCTTCAAACACATCGGGCAGCTTACCGAATGTTTATGTCTTTGTCTCTTTCTAACGACTATTTCTGACTCGATCTGTGGCGTTCCACTGCGTACACTTAATAATATTATTTATCGATTTGAATTGATATCGTTATTTGAATTTTCTGAATCTCTTGCGGGCCGGATTGAAGCTGGTGGAGGGCCGGATCCGGCCCGGGGGCCGGGGGTTGCCCATATATGAAATGGATGATCATCATTGACACTAGTTACCTTTGCTGCATTGTTTCCTTTCAATATTTGATCATAGGTAATATGACGATTTTCCTTAAGGTTTAGATGAACAAAGTATTTGAATGGCTCATCATTATAGTTGCACCACTTGTCGAGGTAATTTATTGTTCTTTGGTAAACTTGATTAGCTTCAGTTACAAATTTATTTCTTTCACTAGACAAATGCTTTAGGTTGTTCCTAACTTTAGGTCCAAAGAAAGAATTATCAAGTCATTCAGTAATTTTACTTTTCAAATCCTTCATCACTTCATGTATTTCTGTACTTGTTAGACTGTTACATTCTAACAGAAAAATGGACGTGTTTAATAAGTTGGTATAACGATGGGCAAAAAAGAGGTAGCTTTCAGCTAAGCTTATTTCTGTTCTCAGACTCAGATCAACTAGTTCATTTTCACTTTTTATAAATTGCTATAATACTTTGTTAGTGTTATCTTCACCTAATTCAAGAAAATATGCCTTTACAATTGGCCAGTACTGAATTAATCTTTCTACGGCTTTTCCCAATGACAACCACCTGGTTGTTACGTGTCTTAACATTTTATCTAAATCTAAGAATTCAAAGCATTCTTTTAAGTTTTAATTTTTCTTTGCACTTGGAAAATTCTGCATAAATTTTTAACACCAAATTTTCATAAGAAAGCACTTTAAAAGTATTTCTGCCTGCATTATGGATAGCATGGCAGTTACAATCTGCTTTCAGGATGTTCTTGTTACTATCACTCAATTTTTGAAAAATAGAATTATGAACTTTCATAATTCACAGAAGCATTGTCAGCACTGTAAGCACTAGGTTAATTTAATCTTAATATTTATTTTATTCAACTGCATATTGCCGCTGAGTTTTCATTGTTGTCTTCATAGAAGTCTAACAGTTTACTCTGAATACTTGTGTTTTGACTAAAGTATCTAACTGCAACCGGAAACATTTTTTGATATCCCTTGTTGGAAGCATCACATGAAACTGAAAATGAAATGCAATTACTTCTACCAGCTCTCATTCCTTCTAAAAACGTTTCTAGAGACTTTGGACATAATACATTCTCGATTATAGATTCTGATTTTGTTCGCCCGCAATAAACTTTTTTAGCTAAACTCGAACCTTTGTACAACATAGTATTTAACTTTATCCCACAGTCTATACTCGGTTAACTGTGATGATGACAAATTACGTGATACACTTGAGCTACCTCGATAATTGTTATTAAATTTTCATCTTCAGTTTCCCTTTTTGGCATAAAAGCAGTCAACAGTTGATTTGATGCTTGATTTTTTATGCATATTTGATGTCTTTTGCTGTTCAAACGTGTTTAGATAGGCTTTTCACTGCCATATTTAATGGTACATAAAAAACATCTTGCTGTTATGATATCAATTTTCCTCAACCAATATTTATAATTAGCACCCGCAAGCCAACTATCTTGAAAGTAAGTCATATATTTTGACTTTCCTGATTAGAAGGCTCGGGCTCTGGAGTTCCCATTTTTAATGAATAACTAAATTAAACTATAATTTCCAGGACATAAGATACCCGTACATAATAAAAATACGCACACTGCACACGACAAATCAGTCAAGTCATAGAAATCTAAGAATGCTGAATAAAATACTGAATACTTTATTTCATTGTCATAACATAACAACGCATCTGGCCTGTAATTTGTTTACCACTGCATAGCAAAGTCGTTATGTCTTTGCACGTGTGTAGTGCTAGCGGTACATTTTAATTAATAATAAATGCTTTCGAAATCACGATTTTTCCTCAACAAAGAAAACGCACGAGGAGAAATGACATGTTAACCTGGAGCTCGAAGATGTACCATCAAAACCCGAAAACTCCAGGTCAAACCCTTAGATCTGGGAACCATATACCTGATACAATAGCACCTAATTGCAACATATGCAAAAATCTTCAAGCAAGCAAGTCATTGATTATATTTACTCTTTTTTTAAATTATTATCCATTAAATACTTATTTAAAGTCTTAGTTTACTTTTTACTTACAATGAGTGGAATATTTATTTTGTTATGATTTTTTTATTTTTGGGGGAACTGAGGGTGTGTGGAGGAGAATCCATAAGTCAGAAATTTTTCCTTTTATGATTTTCGGATTCAGCAGAAAATTTTACTAATGATAGGTAGGGTCACGTCTCAAAAACACGCGATTTTTTTTTTTTTGTTGGCCGAGTTTATTTATGTAACTAATGTAATGTATGTATTGTAAAAATGCATTTCATCAAATAAATCAATTTTGTTGTTAATTGGTTTGGAATACAAAAAAAGTGTAAAGAAACAAAAAGTGAAGATAATACAATGGCGCATATGGTGACCTATTTTATTTGTAATATCATACAGGGTGATATATATTTTTTTGGCAAATAGTGATCGATGATACCCACACCTCCCTCATTAGTACGTTTCTAAAGCTGGTAATTTTTTGTTTCGTACCTACTGTCATACTAAATATACACACCGAATTTGGTTAAATTGTCTGAAGCAGTTTAAAAATTAAAAATTAAGAACTGATTTTTTAAAATTTTTGACACGCTGTAACTGGTAACTGGACAATAGTTGTCCTATGACCACATTTATATAACAAAAAAACCCTTATTTTTGACCACAGAATAAATCCCTGGATTTTTTACCTCTACTTAAGAAACACCCTGTATAATTATTAATATACATAGTTAAATATTAATGTTAATTGAAAGGGATTTTCAATTTTTCTTACCTTAATTCGTTTATTTTTAAGTTTATTTTTTTTAATTATATTTTCATTTAAATAAGTTCTAATATTATGTAACTATTTTTTAATTTTTCTTTTATTTTAGAAAAGAAAAGTAAAATATTACTATTCAGGAAAGGACGCGACAAGATATCTTTGTGATGACAATTGCTTAAATGTTTTTAAAGATAGCCAAGAAGATAAAGTAGTATTTAACTGGGAAGAGGGTAGTTTGAGAGTAAAAAATTTTTCTGGAACTACGAAAGAACCTCCCTCTCTTTCATTCATAAGAAAATGTGCAGCTTGTAAAAAAATTACTGATGATATAGAAAACAATTTGACATGGGAAATTATGGATTTCTGCAATGAAGTTTGTCTTTCTAAATATCAAAAAGAAATTGGTTCTCATTGTTCAAGTTGTAACATGGAGGTAAAATCGAATTCACTTGGAAAATATTGTGTCCGTTTCGGTAATGATATAAGACAGTTTTGTACTAGCATGTGTTTAGAGAAGTATAAAAAAGGACTTAAAGTCTGTTCTTACTGTCAACAAGATATGTCTGGAGGGCCTGCTGGCTTTTTAGCACCAGTAGGAGACAAAGGTCAATTTAAGGATTTCTGTTCCCAACTTTGTATGGAAAAATATGATATTATGACTAACGACCGACCACCAAAAGTTGCCTCAGGTACAATATGTTCTGTTTGTAAAGCCGAAAACCCCATTACGATTGAATTTGAATTGAATGGATGCCCAAATTATTTTTGTAGCGAGCCTTGTTTTGTTGCATTTAGCTTTGTAAATAATATTTCTCCAGGGAAATGTGCTATGTGTCGGAGACATTTCCCCAAGTCCATCCTCGAAAAACATACAATGTATTATGATAATGTGCAACATAGTTTTTGCTCTAACAGTTGTGAGAACATTTATATTATAGCTCATCGAAAAATTGTACCATGCAGTTGGTGCAAAGTAAAGAAATATAATTTTGATATGATAAGAAGATATTCTAAATCTGGTCCCATGATAAATATGTGCAGTGTGAACTGCCTTAGCCTTTACAGGGTATCAATAAATGCAGTGAGTTCAAGAAAAACAGTTTGTAATTTCTGTCAAAAACTAACACATCCAATGTATCATTTAACGATGTCTGATGCAACGATAAGAAACTTTTGTTCTTACAATTGCGTTATGGGTTTCCAAAATCAATTTCCTAAACAGCCTATTACTTTGAATAATCTAGGAGAATCTGGTTTCCCAGTGCCCACAGGAGCACCTAAGAAAAATAAGAAGCACCCTGGACCCGATACTGGTGAGTTGTATAAAAAATATATTTTCCTATTGCAACACCAACAGAAAATGTTAGAACCTTTAAAAAACTCAATCACTGAATTTGACGGCTCTCATATCTGATGGTTGATTTCAATACAAAATCTTTTGTAGTTGAGTTACTCCAATCGAATTAGAGTTTGAACGTGGAAAAATTATAGACATTTTATCACGGGGAAGGGTATGTAGAATGATAATATCAAAAAAGTAACTTGAAAGAAGTGACACTAAGTTGGCAAATTGCAAATAAGTTTCAAATTACATGTTTTTCCACTTTTTTTACTGTCTATGAAAATTTAGATGGCATATCGGAAAATTAATTCTTTTATGTTCTAGGCCCAGGCCAGGGGTCGGCAAGTAATTTTAGGTGGAGTTGGGATACTTTTGAAAATTTTTAATGAGGGCCAGATAAAACTCATATTCCTTACTAATTTTTTATTTTAATTTGCACCCACAAAATAATATGAAATGAAGTACAATAGATAGGCATATTTGTATTAAAAAATCAATGGGAGAAATTACATTTGCCGTCTTGAGCCAGCTTTTTAAGTAACCTACTAACCTTTAAAAAATTATAAACGTATTGTTATCTACAGAAAAATATGTTTTAAATAATTTGAGTAATTATTATTTAAAAAAATTTTTGGCTGTCCAGTTTTTTACCTTCCGCGGTCCGGATCTACACAGCGGTCCGCCAGCTGCCGACTGTTGTTCTAGGCAATTAATTTACCTACAATTTAAGGTATCTGAAATCACTTTTCACATATTGTTAACTGTAAAATAAGGTTGAACGCGGAAAAACCAGTTTTCCAAAATTGCGCATTATTATTGTAAAAAGCGATAGATGTTGATGAAATTTATGGAAAAGACGGTCAATCCAATGACCAACATGTGTGCCAAAGGCTGATTCGATTCTTCAATAAAACAAGAAAAAAATTAAATACGAGAAAAAAATAATATTTATAGCTGTTAAAAGTAGAATTTTTATGGATATTTTTAATTTATAATGTATTAATACTGACAATGTATACATTTTATGGTGGCATTGCACTCGTCTCGACGAGATACCTAAAATAGAAAAAAAAATCATCAATATTGATCGAGCGGTTCTCGAGATAGAGACTGAATTGAATTTGAAATGTTGAATGCAAAAATATCGCATACCACCGAGAGCAGTGTTCACGCGTGTGCATGGGCACGGCGTTCCTTCTGCGTGCAGGCCGTTCATAAGCGTTAACTTTTACTACTGCTAACGTATTTATTACATGAACTATCAATGTAAAAAAATAAAAGTTTAACCCTTTCTTTAATTGTCTCTAAAATACCGTTCCGATACATTAAGTAACAATTAACTTTATCAAAAAAAGTTATATGTGGAACAAAGAGGCGTAGGTGATTTCTCTTTTTCTAAAAATTACCGTAAAAATAAGCTTTATTTAATGCAAAAAGAGCGAATTCCCTAGCAGCTTTTGCCTGACCCTGAGACAATTTGTTTATATAGGGCAACTTAATTTCAACTTTTTGAAATTTTTCTTTTTGGATATGTTTCTGTGGATCAATTAGAACATTTATCTACAATATTAACTTCTAAAATTAACGTTTGGTAATTAAACAATTAGTTGCAAAAACACTAATGAAAATTAACTAACAACTAGCTGGAGTAAGAATTTCACGTTCAATCGAATCGGCCTTTGGTACACATGTTAAATTTCATCAACTCTTTTTGCAATAATAATGCGGAATTTTCGAAAACTGATTTTTGCACGTTCGACCTTAATTTTACAGTTAACAAATAGGTGAAAAGTGACTTCAGGTACCTCAAATTGTAGGTAATTTAATTGCCTACAACATAAAAGAATTAAGTCGTCAGTGCCGCGAAAAACAACTACTCCGAGGGCTATTTGCCCCTACCGGCATTGAATTACATTCGCGACACCCAGTACAACAGCTAGGATCGCTCATCAGCTGGTCCCACCAGGCACAGACCGGACTTATTAGTCCTCATCAGTGTGTCATAGGTAGGACAACCGATGAACGATCCAGCTGTTAAAAGTCGTAAACTCCCGACAAGAGGTACATAGTACGCGAAGCACAAAGGCTCCATCTATCGCGCTGACTTCCACTATGCCATTCAAATGGCTACTACGGTGGAAGCGACCTGCTAAAATTTGCCAGGTACTTTAGGCTTTGGGCAAATAGCCCTCGGAGTAGTTGTTTTTCGCGGCACTGACGACTTACATTGTGTTTCGCCCTCTATAGGCGACATTCGTGCAATAAAGTACCTGGCAAATTTTAGCAGGTCGCTTCCACCGTAGTAGCCATTTGAATGGCATAGTGGAAGTCAGCGCGATAGATGGAGCCTTTGTGCTTCGCATACTATAAAAGAATTAATTTTCCAATATGTAGTCTAGATTTTCATGGGCAGTAAAAAAGTGGAAAAACATAATTTTGCCACTTATTTGGAATTTGCCAACTTAGCGTCACTTCTTTCGAGTTACTTTTTTGATATTATCATTCTACATACTTTTCTCCATCATAAAGTACAATAAAATGTCTACAAATATTTTTTTTAGATTTTCTGGTGTTATGATGATCTATTTCGACTGGAGTAATTGTAGTAAGCAAGTTTTCATTTCTAGTAGCAAATAAAAAAATAAGAACTATTTTCAAAATGTGCAATTTGTTGTCTTGTGTAAAATTTATAAATCACTTAAACTCATCATTCATAGTAGAGTTTATTTCGTTAACTCCAAGTTGTAAATATAAAATTGTTTGCAGTTGTTTGTAGTAATGGATAATTTGTTTGTAATTCCTTAAAAATTAAATTAGACCCATTTTCATTTATTTCCTCAATAGTTTCTCGAAATCTAACATAGAGTCACCACTCCAAACTCTAGCTCTAAAATAATCTGTAGTTGTTTGTTCCTCTAAGCCGCTTGTAAATAACGGTTTTTTAGCCGTTTGTAAGCGTAGTGAATCCACCGTAGATTCATACAGTCGATGGGGGGATATAGATTTTCATGGCAGTATGTTAACACACCTGGTGAGCGCACCGCGACCGGCCGGTCACCGTGTGCGCATAGGTTTCCTTCGACGTGCCTGATCTACGCATGGTAGGGAAATGGTCAGTAGGCTGTAGTAGTTTATGAGAGCATGTTGACTGCACCGGGTTTACGACCGGTATTAAACTGCATTCGTGTATAAGGATACACGTTTTTTTCCCGACCCGATGAATTCACCGGCCCGGCGAAATCGCGTCATTTACAAGCGGCGTTAAACTGTAGTATAGTCAACACTATTCGCCAAGCTGTAGATATAAAATTATTTGTAGTTTGTAGTAATGCTTATTTCCTTTACAGTTCTTCAACATTGAATGTAGAGTCAGTATAATCTGAGTATCTAAAATTATTTGTAGTAGCGCTGTTTTGTTTGTAGTTCCTCGAAATTTAACAATCACTATACTCCCAGCTGTGTCTCTAAAATCATTTGTACTTGTTTGTAGTTTCTCTAAAACTGATGTAAAGTCATTATATTCAAAGCTGTAGATATAAAATTGTTTGTAGTAACACTTATTTCATCCGTGGATCCTTGAAATTTAACTAGAGTTTAAGCTCCTCGAAAACTAAGTTAGTCACTATACTCCAAGCTGTAAATAGAAAATCTTCTGTAGTTGTTTATAGTAACGTTTACTTCATTTGTCGTTTCAAAAAATTTAAGATAGGGTCACTAAATTGAAGTTGTTGCAATTTTGCAGGGATAAAACAACGGTCGTTTTGTAACACATTAAGAGAAAAATATACAACAGCTACTATAAACGATTTTAGAGACCTGCTTTATTTTATATTATAAATGATTTTATATCTACCCTTGTAGCATAGTGATTCTGCATTAGTAATAGTAGTAATTGCTATTAAAAACGATTTTAGATAGATTTGGACATGGGCGTATCTAGGATTTTTGCTTGGGGTGGGCCCAGGACTGCAAGCTCTATGGAGGCTTCTTAAAAAAATCCATGCAGTCAGCGACTTACTGACATGACATGATGACATTATTGGATCTTTTTTTCTGGGGTGGGATGGGCACCGGGCCTTCTGGGTTGTGCTGTGCACACCTCTGCCCCTCCCCCTTGCTACGCCCATGGATTTGGATTGTAGTGACTCTACAAAGAAAATAATCATTACTACAAATGATCTTATGATTACAACTTGGAGTATACAGGGTGGTCCGAATTTTATGCAGGAAACTTCTTTAAGATAGTAGGTGTTTGCTTTATAAAGATATAAAGATATGTCTGAAACGGCCTCGTTTTAGACATACAGGGTGTTGAAGTTGTTAAAAAAATTAAATTTTTGTTTATATTTCCGGAATCTATTAACCGATCTCAATAAGATTTGGTATATGTATATAATGTATGACAGTGGGCCTTGCATTCCCTAAAATATGAGCCCTAAAGGTTCAATCAGTGGTGTACAACTGAACAGGGGTCACGCCTTTTTATTAAAAAAACTATGCCACTGCTATTTTTACAAGTTATTGTAAGGGATTTATATTCTAATGCGCAAAATACGTAAAAAAAGGAAACTTGAATTTTTTCCCTAAGATTGGCCAGCGACGAGTGTAAAGAATTTTATTGATATGTTTACAAATTACTTACTTTTAAGCATAAATATAAATATTCTTGTAATATTATGCTTAGAAGTGTCTGCCACAAGGGGATTGTATTGGTATGAATAACTCGAGAACGGCGAATCTTAGGGAAAAAATTCAAGTTATCTTTTTTACATATTTTGTGCATAGAATATAAATCCGATACAATAATTTCTAAAAAATGCGGTGGCGTAGGTTTTTTTATAAAAAAGGGAGTGACCGCTGTTCAGTTGAACCTTTAGAGCTCATATTTTAGGCAATGCAAGGCCTACTGTCATACATTATCTGTACCAAATTTTATTGAGATCGGTTAATAGATTCTGGAGATATAGTAGAATCTCCATAATTGGGCACTTCATTAGACCGGCACGTCCAATAATTCGGCGTTATTTTTTCCGCGTTTGTCTACTGTCCTTGCAGAATAGTTTATACTATAGTTTAGTTGACTAATTATTTTACAGCAACATAAAAACATTGCAATATATATAAGTGGAAGTCAGCGCGATAGATGGAGCCTTTGTGCTTCGCGTACTATGTACCTCTTGTCGGGAGTTTACGACTTTTAACAGCTGGATCGTTCATCGGTTGTCCTACCTATGACACACTGATGAGGACTAATAAGTCCGGTCTGTGCCTGGTGGGACCAGCTGATGAGCGATCNGGAATATTGTTACTACGAATAGTAAAATATTTATGATTATTTTGAAATATGTACACTTATATGCCATTGTCTTTGAAGAGGTTAACACAGTTATATATTTAAATAGTTTCGTACATTTTTTTAACAAATGTATACATAAATACAACAAAATAAGGTTGGTTGGAGTTACTTGCAAGAGCTTTGTAAGTTGAACATTATTTGAACCCATATCGCTTGCAAGTAAGCACACATTAAAGCCTATTTCCTTTAAGTTATTAATTAAACCAAAAATAATTGATCTTGTTTTGGATGCAGTACTCGTAGAAAGGAACAAACTAAATGCTAGTCGTTGGCTCCATTTCTTTTTATACATCGGACCATTAAAACTGTAGCTGTCAATGTTGAATTAAAGTACTTCTTTTCTCCTATGCCACCATCTTCGAGACCTACTATAATATCTGATCCAGTGGCGTAAAAAAGATTAGTTTTTATGCTCATCCCATCCACCCAAAGCATACACAATGTGTCGTCTTCGGAGAAATTACTAATTTTCATTTGAAGCATTTTAAACAATTCACAGTTAACTCCAGGAGCCACTTTCAAATTCTTTACAACAGTTCAACAGTTTTAATAATGTTGCAGGTGTTGGTAAATAAAATTGCTTAATTATTTTTTTTTATATTTTGGCCCAATAAAGTATATAGAAAGCCATTCACTTTTAAATTCTAATGAGTACCTGCGTCCTTTAGGATGTTTCTGAATGTAGTTTGATTTTTGAATTTCAGCTCGTTTTTATTTTTAAGGATCAAAATATTTTTAACACAGTCGCCATTACATTTTATTTTTTACGAATACTTTTATCAACAATCCACAGAACACTGAACTTGACGTACGAAATCTAAATACAACAAAAGTTATATATGTTAAATGAGAGAGGGTTTCTACCCCAAATAAACACCACTTAGGTCCTTTTACAATATTTTATTTTACAACTACATCGCACGCATCTTAATTTACTCCGCCCCGTTACGTCTCTCTACTTTGACTCCTTTTTCTCGTCGATCTCGTCTGCCTGCCATCGAGTGGTTTCGTAGCAGTTGCGTAGTCGCAGATCGCAGATGCCTTAAGTAGGAAGATAGTCCGTAGTAGGGATTATATAAGATTTAAGAACCCCTAAAGTACATCACCGTTAACACGGGCATCCTGCAGTTCGAGCGTCCTCGACCGAGAAATTAGTCTGTAACACAAATAAACCACCAGTACCTAGTCTCCTTTACACATCAGTTTATGCTGTTATATTACTCTGCAGCATCAGCAGTTTTGGTTTAATCAACATTTGTTTCAGTAGCATAAAAGTTATTAGTACGGGTACTTCTAGCAAAAATTTAATTGAGAACTGACAAATTTTGTTTAACTGTTCATTAAAAGCTCTCTTACACATTATGACTCATTTCTACTGCTCGGTAATTTTTTTCTTACTATGTTTTACTACTAATTTTTTCAACATTTTCAACTTTAGCGCTGTTGTTCTTCTAGGTGGTACTGCCACCTTTTAGGCATAGTGGTACTGCTACTACCCTTCTTCTTAGACAAACACCAGGTGGTACTGCCACCTTTTAGGCATAGTGGTACTGTCACTACCCTACTTCTTAGACAAACACCAGGTGGTACTGCCACCTTTTAGGCATAGTGGTACTGCCACTACCCTTCTTAACCAAACACTAGATGGTACTGCCACTATCTTTCTTGAAAATTACACAACCATTCGTCATACAAAATCCAGAAGTACAGATCCCTGTTATATTCCGAGTCGTTGTCTTTTCCGTTTTCCATTCATTTTTTTCATCAGATTCATTAATCTATTCATAGGCGCCATCTTAATTCACTCACTCATCATACAATCATTCAGTCATTCATTTTCAGTTCAAGTCTGTATTTTTTTCAAAACAGTGTTGTTGTAATGGGCTTTAGCCAATGTTTTATTATCACAAAGTACTAGTACGATACTACCGTACTTCCCCAACTACAGTACCGCCGAGTTGGTATTTAATTTATTAGAACTATTCTTACTACTGTTGCTCTTCTTATTTATCATCATAACCTTTATTATCTTGTGTAAGAATAACTTTAAATAAACAGAAATCCAAACAAAAAATGTACTCACATGTTATATCAGATTGTCTAGTAGTTATTCTGGACTTCTAGAGACCAACGCCTCAGCTGCTCATGCGCTGCCACTGTTGTTCGCTTTCCCTTCTGCAGTAGGTATCTTTCATTGAGGAGAATTTCACGTACTTTGAATGGTCCATGGTATCTGGGTTTCAGTTTTCCTCCGCCTGTTTGAGAATCCTCAACAGCGACTAGATCATTTTTTTCAAATAGTTTTGCCGCATAGCGGGACACATCGAAGTGTCGAGCCCGCTGATCTTAGAGTTTTCTTCAATTTCCATTTGGTGGAATCCGGACTTCATGTCCAGAGTTGTAAAGAAGCTGGCATGACATAGTGCATCAATTTGGTCCAAAATGAAAGGTAAGGGGTAGCGCTCTCTAATAGCTTTTTTATTAATTTCCCTATAATCGACGCACATCCGTAAATCGCCAGGTTTCTTTCTTACAAGCACAATTGGGCTGGTATAAGAAGACGTACTCTCTCGAATTATTCCACTGATCAATAATTCGTGGACAATTTCTTGTACTTTTATTCTTTCAGCATGTGCTAACCGCCGAGGTCGAAATGCGACTGGCACATCGTCCTTCAAACGAATTTTCAATTCATCTGTCGTTATATTAGTAGCAGTCTTTTCTTGGGCATCTAACAGAAGTTGCTTTAATTTCTGTTTTGTGTGCTCGTCCAATCCTGACATATTAGCGTCAGTAATGTTGCTGCTAATGTTGTAAAACTGATTGCTTTGTTATTGTATATTAAAGTTGCAATCAGAGATGTGTCAAGATCACGTCCTCGTCTAATTAACATTACAGTTTTGGGTTTCCCATGCTTCAACCAGCAATTTTTTTCTAAATGTCCTGGCTTTTTGCAATGATTACACTGAGGAATACCAGTGACTGCAGATTTATCACGAACGTCTTCTTTATGTAACTGATCTTTGCGTACTTGACGACAGACATCTTTTTGATGTCCCTGCTGCCCACATTGGTAACATGTTCCTTGAAAGGTTCCGTAATCTGGTATCCCGATCTCGGTGTTCTCTTTGGCGTTCATATTTCCGTCTAGATGATCCTGCAATGTCCGAATGTTGGGGTAGCCTTGAGGTCCTAACTCGCCGTGCATCAAAGTCACTTAATAACTCCATTAACTCACGTTCTGATGCCGGTTTTTGAATTTGCACGGCAGAGCGTGCTTCATCACAATCTAGACCGTATTCCACCATACTTAAGATTATATTCCACGGTAACTGCGCGTAAAACCTGCTAATGCAGCGCAATTTTTGAAGTCCATATTCACACAAAGATTCGCAATAATGGCTCCGTAAGACCGCGGTCTTATATAATAATAATAATGTCATTTATTTCCAACAGGAAAACCCAATTACAGGAAATACATAAACAGAAAAAATAAAAATAAAGTAATTTAATTTAATAATAACTAATCACAAACAAGACCACAAGAAACACATTTAAACGGGCTGTTTATACAAAAAAAGAAAGAAAAAAAAAAGAAATATACAAAATAACGATAATTAACAGTGACAAGTACATTTACAGTAACTCTCTGTTGTATATACTGTTTTTTATTGTATTCAATGATTTAAAATTTATATCACAATTTATATCATCAATTTATATGCGCGAGCTCCAGGTGTTTCGCGATCAGGGAACGCAATCGTAAAATAACTGCAGAATTTTGTCCAGCTTCGAGAAAGAGGTCGCCAATCACAATAATATTGATAGCCTCGGTTTTTCAGTGTCTCACCAGCCTTGGCTATCATAAGAATGTCGCTAACATTTAATTTCGTAGCGTCGTCTACCCATTCCTTGATGGAATACGTACTTCGGTCGGGATCGTAACTGGTCAATTTGAATGACGAGTTCGCATGTCCGGCTGATGTTGTCGCCTGCGCGTTTAAGCTCTCCGACTCGGAGGCGCTGGGTGTTGGCGTTGATGCGGTCGCCATATTTGATAGCTTGGTGAGCTGCTCTTGTTGCGATGCCAAAATAGATAGCAGCGCTTTTGGCCAGTTAATATTTTTCTTTTTCTGTGCGGGACCAGTTGAGGGCTGTTTATCCTGAAAGTCATCAATCTCCGACACTTCTACATCAAGTTCTGGATGCTCCTCCGCCATTTTTACAACTTCACATTAATTGTTCTTATTTCACTTACACTACTTTAAATAGTTTATAAGTTCATCCCACTTCTGATGTTAAATGAGAGAGGGTTTCTACCCCAAATAAACACCACTTAGGTCCTTTTACAATATTTTATTTTACAACTACGTCACATGAATCTTAATTTACTCTGCCCTGTTACGTCTCTTTACTTCGACTCCTGTTTCTCCCCACTTTTCTCGTCGATCTCGTCCGCCTGCCATCGAGTATATATATATATATATACTGACAAATTTTGTTTAACTGNCAGTTTATACAGTTACAGTTTAATTGAAAGATACAGATTCCAGAAAAATAAAAATATTACAATATATATATATATGCACACACAAATGTAATATGTATGTATACAGGGTGTCCCGTTCATGTTTAAAAAAAACTTGTATGTAAGTTCCTCATGGGAAAATAATAAGGGTAGTTCATGTAACGTTTTTTTCTCAGACGCCCTGTTTTCGAGATACAATGTGTTGAAGTTGTTACTTTCCAAATGGTTTTCCTTAATTATCTTTAAATCGGCTAAAGATAAAAATGTCAAAATTTGTACACGAGTAAACTTCAACTGTGCGTTAAGAATAATGTGTAGACCATGTCTTTCTGAAAAGCAGTGTCGCCGATACAGGTAATTGAAGGGGTACAATCGAAAAAAAAATATGTTAAAAGTCAAAATTTATTATATTTCTAAACGGTTCTGTAAATTCTAAAGGATACTGCAAAAAGAAGGTATGCTTTCGAAATTGGAAGCATGTACCATTTTCGAGAAAAATGAAGTTTCATTTTTATTTGCTCACATAAAGCGTTACAAGTATATTAACAAAATATTAAATTGAAACAGGACTTTACCATTGAATGAGCATGAAATTTTAGGAAACAGACTCGGAGACATACAGAACAAAACAGCTGCACAATTAAATAAATGAACAAAACTCGAAATACTAGAGTAGATGCTGAAATTGTCCCCCGTTTGCTTATATGCAACTTCATTTTTCTCGAAAATGGTACATGCTACCGAATTTCGACAAGTATACCTTTTTTTTTGTAGTATGCTTTAAAGTTTACAGAACTGTTTAGAAATGTAATAAATTTTGACTTTTAATATTTTTTTTTTTCGATTGTACCCCTTTAATTATATGTGCCAATCTCTTTATTAATGAACAATTAAAAGTAAATTCTTTTTTAATTTAATATTGTTTACATTACACATTCCATTAATTCGAATTTTCCGGTACTCCGACACTCTTAGTTTTTTAATGGTGCCGGATTAATGAGACTCTACTGTATAAGCAAAATATTATTTGTTTTTAACAACTTCAACACCCTGTATTTCTAAAACGAGGCCGTTCCAGACCTATGTTTATAAGGTAAACATCTACTATTTTAAAGACATCTGTCTGCCCTCGAAGTTTCCTGCATAAAATTCGGACCACCCTATATTGACTCTATGTTAGATTTTGAGGAGTTACGAATAAAAGAAATGCTACTACAATCGATTTTAATATTTAGCTTGGATTATAATGGCTCTATGTTAAATTTCTAGGAACAACAATGAAATAAACAGTGGCGGCGTGTGCGGAGGGGCTATGGGGCGTGCCCCCCCTGGGATTTTCATAGCAAAAAATTTAATTTAAAATTTAGTTTACAATTTTATTTACATAATTAAATAGATTATGAAACACATTAATTCCTGGGCTCCTCGTCATGGTTATTATCGCGCAGCAGAGAAAGACGGAGTGGGTGTAGTGCATATTTATTATGCAGTTTGGGCTCTGTTTAGTCCGATTGTAACCAAATAATAACTATTCACCACTTTTTTTTTCTTAATAAATGTAATTTTTTCATGTGTGGTGTAAAATTTTGTTACTTACATGTTTCTTGTGTTTTTTAAACAATTGTAAAAGCTTAAATTGATTGACTGAAAAGTTTATTTCGGACAAAAGTAGAACAGACTTTCACTATAAAAAATTATATTGAGTACATTTTCCACATATTTCAATAGTACTTAAAATAAAACTATCCAATTATATATTTTTTCAATACCTTGTACTTAAATTTTTCCCTGGTATGGAAGTCAAGAGCTGCCACTGGAAATAAGCATTACTTGAAATGGTTTTATGTATACTGGCTGTTACAAATTCGGTTCTCACTACAGGGATCTCGGAAACGGTAAGAGGTACGAAGTAGCTTAAATGGGGGCAAAGTTGCGTAATCAGGGGACCAACATTGTGCCTCTAAAAAATCAAGGCTAACATGATTAGTTTTGGAAATATTTGAAAAAGACCGAAATTTTGGAAATCCGTTTTTGTTTCATTTCAGCCTTGTTTGAGGTGACATTGAAAAAAGAACACTCTAATGGCCACTTTTTGCCCTCTATCGAATGACATAATCAATTTTTTTATGTAACATTTCGTCTCTCTCGACCATTATCAACTTCATTTTTTTAAATACGACCCTAGAAATTTTATTACATTTTTTGCAAGCCGTCATGATTCCCAATACTGACTGTACTGCTTCAGCCCGAACCAAATTCAGACGTTTTGTCTCTTCAGCGTATTCGTTCCAAATTTATCTAAATTTTTTATTAAGATTTCTTTGTTTATATAATTATCGTACACTGTAAGTGTCGTTAGACCCTGTGAAATCCATGTAATTATTTAAACTATTACCAGCACGCGTTACAATAAAACATTTATTATTATTAACTATTACCATCACTTGGTCATACATAACTCAATAAGTTGTTGCGTCAAAATTAAAACTTTATTACAATTTTAATTTTATTATGACAAATTAATTCTTAAAAATGCATATGAACAACCAAAACGCCAACTGAATATTATTCTTTAAAAAATTTCAATAAATGTTCAAAAACATTTTCATTTTGGCAAAGGTTGAAAATGAATATCAGCGTAATATTATCGGAATTTATTATACTTGTAACCGCAACTGTGAAAGAGCATGTCAGATTTGTATGAATATCCTGAAAAAAATAGATCGGAATTTGTTTGAATTTAGAGCACACGAGAAGCCTATGGACACGGGATCTAACGACACTTACAGTGTACGAAAATTCAATAAACAAAGAAATCTAAATAAAAAATTTAAATAAAGAAATGAATACACTGAAGATGAATTTTTCGAGACAAAATGTCTGAATCTGGTTCGGGCTGAAGCAGTACAGTATTGGGAATCATGACAGCTTGCAAAAAATGTAATAAAATTTCTAGGGTCGTATTTAAAAAAATGATATTGATGATGGTCTTGGAGAGACGAAACGTTACATAAAAAAATTGATTATGCCATTCGATAGAGGGCAAAAAGTGACCATGAGAAAGTGTTCTTCTTTTTTCAATATCACCTCAAACAAGGCTGAAATGAAACAAAAACGGATTTCCAAAATTTCGATTTTTTTCAAATATTTTGAAAACTAATCATGTTAGCCTTGATTTTTTAGAGGCATAATGGTGGTCCCCTGATTATGCAACTTTGCCCCCATTTAAGCTAGTTTGTATCTCTTACCGTTTTCGAGATCCCTGTAGTGAGAAGCGAATTTGTAACAGCCTGTATACAGCTTGGAGTATAGAAGACTACAAATTTACGAGAAACTACATATAAAATATAAACAATTTTCGAGCCATAGTTTGAAATATAGAAGTTATTATACAGGGTGTTACACTTAAGAGGGATTCTTCTGTAACTCTGTAACTGTAAAATTTATAAAAAAAATGGTTTTAATAAAAGTTGCCTGGAATCATGTGGGCCATGCAAAGAAAATATTTTTAGCTTTACAGGGTGTTCCATGTTGCGTGGGCACTACATAACTTTGTTATTTTAAATGAAACACCCTGTATATTAGTGCATTTTTGAATTCCTTGCTTAATATTAGGTAGTGTTTATTAAATGTACATGGTGTTTAAAACTTACCAAAAATAATCACGATTTCAGCTCTCTGAATGAGGCTAGATAGCATCTAAACCATAACAGTTAGAAACCTGCAGTTTTCACAGTTCATTTTGGCATAAATTACTCTATCTTGTCTGTGAGCAAATCGTGTACGTTATTCAAACTCGGGAATACTGAGACCTACATCTAATAATCTTGCGAGTTGAAAATTTTTTTTTTAACTGGAATAACCCATATTAATTGTCATGGGTGAATGCAAAATTGAATTCGACTGATATAATGTTGTCGATACCTATCTATAACAATTTTCCAGAAAAATCAGGTTCTTTTCTAAAGTGCTAAAAAGTAGCTATGTAAACAGCATTAAGAAGGCTTTGCAAAACCACTTTTCCCTCACATTTATTATTATTATATTTACTGGCATGTTTAAAAAGTGGTTTGACAAACAAAATTAAAACACTAACAACAACTAAAACAAAACGCAAAATGAAACAAACTGAAACTCGGAACACAACAAGAAGAAGAATACTTGATTTACATCAATTTCCCATTTTGATACACAAACGAATTCGGTTTTTAAAAGACTTCAACATTGGTCAGCATGTCTGACGTAATTTCTTGAAATGCTACTCTAATGTGCTGCCACATATCTTCAGCTTTAGTTGGTGGTGTAACATAAACTTTGCTTTTTATGAATCCACATAAAAAGATGTCCCAACTTGTCATATCTGTTGGGAAAAGAGTTGTGTAAAAACTGACGAAGAGTAGCTAAAGGAATGTCGTCTAACAAATCTTCTAGAGTGTTTGTTAAAAAGTTTAAATAAACTACTCTAGTTAGATGTAAAAAAAAAAATGGTCCAATGACATGGGTTCCCAAAATTGCTCCACACGTTCAAAGACTAACTGTGTTGGCTATAAGTTGTCCGGAATTGGTGAGGATTTACTGTGTCATAATAATGGCAATTATGACGATTAACGCAACCATTTTTATGAAAAGTAGCCTCATCAGAGAACATGACCCGTTTATCTTGATTTAACATCTCAAGTGCCTACTGACAAAACTCCAGTCTCTGCTGAAAGTCTACATTTAATAACTCTTGGTGTAATTGGATGCGATAAGGATGATAATTGTGCCTTTGTAAAATCCTATGTATCAACGTTGTATTAATATTCGTTGTTTGACTAATTTGTCGCACACTTATTTGTGGATTTTCCTGAATACACCCCAGCACAAAAAATTCGTTTTCATATTATTTCAATATTACCAGAAAAACCTATTAAGCACTAGTTGAAAGACTGGTCTGTCTGTGCATAAATTTGTGATGCCAATAACGGATTTCTGTCGCACTTACAGAGGACAAAAACCATATCAATAATTTCTTCCTGCCTCAGCAACATTTTAAAAATATTATAATAAACTGTAAGAAAGAATAAATAATGGCCTGGTATCTTTCTACGTGTTAGTTTATTCTCAGTACTGGACAACAACAACTTTCAGTTACACTTGATTTATATATTTATCAAATGTGTACTTAAATTTTTATAATCTAAAAATGCTTACTCTACACGTCAATGTACTTTTACCTATTATCGTTGCTACATATTCAAACTATAACCTACAGAAATGTTGATACATCAATATTGCAAATTGTACATAAACAGGAAGTATTACACCTTCACCTTCAGAAGAATGACTCCCACTATGGCCACTTGTGAAGAACACTCTCTAGTTAGGGCAAAACGTATAAAACTTGATTTCGAATAATTCCTGTTTAAACAAAAACAAGAAAACACTATCTAAAAATACTTAAAAGCTAACAGGCCCGTATTTAACACTATTTATAAACTAATTATTTACATATTTCCTAATTCAATTTTTGTGT
Organism: Anoplophora glabripennis; assembly: GCF_000390285.2. Taxonomy (NCBI): domain Eukaryota; kingdom Metazoa; phylum Arthropoda; class Insecta; order Coleoptera; family Cerambycidae; genus Anoplophora; species Anoplophora glabripennis. Next base: position 30,029 of record NW_019417239.1, read on the forward strand.
ACAGTAATTTGTTTGCCTTTGTCATCTTTAATAACACAATTGGGACTTTCAGTGTTAAAAACAATGAAAGGACCGTTGAACCATGAATCGAATTTGTGGCGATTCTCTTTGGTTACCGGTACAAAATCTCCAGGATTTAGGTCATGCTCTCTTGCTTTACTGTCAAATTGAATTTTACGGTTCAACTTTGATTTTTCTAGTGACTCTTGTTCTTTTATGTGCTAATTGCAACCTGTATTGAAGTTCTTGATCATAAGCATCTATATTATAAAGCTGTTCGACATTCGATTTCGTTAAAAGCTCAGGAAGATTTACTTTTCTTCCAAATACTAATTCAAATGGTGTGTAATTATAATATGTACTTGGGGTGGTATTATAACAAAACGCATAGTATCGACTCGACGTAGACCAACCACATTTAGTATCATTTACGTACATACATACGCATATTCATTAAAAGTTCTATGATTTCTTTCACATGCTCCGATTGGCTATGGTAAGCAGTTGATATTTTATGATTTATTTTCAGTAATTTTGTTAAATTGTCAAATAGTTGATTTTTATATTCTGTACCCATGTATGTCCGGATTTCTTTCATAGGTTCGTATGGGAGTATAAAATTTTCTACAATACCTTTCGCAATAGTTGATGCTTTGGTTTGGTACTGGAATCACTACTATATATTTTGTTAATTCACACTGTATTGTAATAGCATATTCGTCACCATCATTTGATCTGGGAAATTTACCTATTGTGTCTATGCAGACAATATCAAAAGGTTTTTGAGGAGTTGGAGTAATTGCTAGAGGTTCATCTTGTTTAATTTTAATCTTATTAATTTGACACTTCTGACATTTTCGTATGAATTTTGACACATCACGCGACATGTTTTTCCACATATATGAAGCTTTTAACTTTTTCAACAGCCATTTTTGACCGCAGTGTCCCCCTAATAAAGGAATGTCGTGATATTTTTCTATAAGTTTTATCTTTTCATCTTTATTACTTTCCTTGAATGATAAAGAATAATAGAGACTTTTCAAATATTTATGCTCTAATTCTTTAAAACGATTAACAGTACACTGTTTAAATATATCATCTAAATTTAATCTTAATTTTTCAATTTTACAATCACCAGCAATAAATTGTAGCTGAGGCAAAATTTGCTCTAATGCAATATCACCATTAATGATTGAAAATTTCTTTTGAGCACTCAATGTTCCTTCAATCATCATCCTAAGATTTGTAGGTTTTATTTTAAATTGTAACGAGGGCAGTTTTACAGTCTCGGCATTATCTAATGCCTCGTAAACTTTAGGGTTTTGAGGCAAATTGATTATTTTATTTGATTTGTTGGCGCGATTCTAGATCGTGACTTTATAATTTGCAACAACCTGAGATACATTACTTTGTATCTCTTTAAGTTTATCAATGTTAATCTAGACAGCGCATCGGCACACACATTCTCCTTGCCTTTTACATATTGTATTTCAAAATCATCTCTCCCAAATCTAACCGAATTCTTGTAAGTTTTGATGTTGGATCTTTCATGGAGAATAAATAGATTAAAGGCCGGTGGTCTATTTTTATAAGAAATTTTGTTCTATAAATATAACAGTGAAAATACTTTATCACCCAATATTAGTTCTTTTAAGACAGTTGGTTTATGCATTTCTCCTTTCGTAAATGTACGAGAGCCGTAAGCAATTGGTAGCTCTTGACCATTAAAATTTTGAGAAAGTACCGCCCCATTGATGCATCTGTGGTTATTATAAAAGAAAAATCTGGATGCTGCAAAATTTGTGGAGAAATTAATGTTTTTTAAAGCATATCAATAGTTTTGACATTCTGATGTTCACAAAAATTTTGTGTTTTTTCTCGTTAATTTATTTAATGGTACTGTTATTTCTGCAAATCGCAGTATGAATCTGCGATAGTAATTAGTAAATGTGACAGATCGTTTTACTTCGTCAGCAGTTTGTGGGATAGGTGTGTGAGGTGAGGTGTGTTAATATATATAAAAAACAATTATGAGCTGTCTGGTGTGAAGTCGTTTGTAATGCATGAAAACTATTGGTGTAAATTTGTGAAAATTGATATGATGTCTTCTAAATGGTTGGTGGGTTGTCTTTATCATTCTCCATCGAGCTCGGATGCAAGATTTATTGAAGACTTTGAAGAAATATGTGATAACTTATTTTCTAATAATAGATGTGTATTGGTAGGTGATTTCAACATTGATTTGCTGCGATCTAGTTTCTATTCTGATAAAATAAGACAATTAATTGCACTGTATAGTATAAGTCAACTTGTAACAAAACCTACCCGAGTTACAGCTACTAGTGAAACACTAGTTGACTATGTATTAACAAATCAAAATAATATAATAGCTCATGTGTATGATTATCCTAAGATAACAGATCATTCAGATTTGAGTGTTGATTTGGGTAATTGCTCTTGTACTAATGATCAGTTAAAGAAATACAGAAACTTTAGCGAAAAAAACCTAAACAACATAAAAACAAACTTAATGATGTGTGACTGGAATTTAGATACAACGGATATCGAAAGGATATTTCAAGAGATTTCAATGAATTGTAACTTGGTAGTTGATGACATTGCTCCTATACAAACTTGTAAATATAAAACTAAAATTCCTTGGTTTGATAATGAGGTTTTTGATAAAATTAAGGACCGTGATAGAGCTTACCAATCTTTTAAAAACTGTTCGGATAATGAAAAACAATATAAATGGGAAATCTTTAAGGTGTATAGAAATAGTGTTGTCAATCTTCTGAAGCGCAAAAAAGAACAATATTATTTCAACAAAATTGATATGTTTAAGAATGATACAAGGGAAATGTGGAAAACTTTGAAGAATTTAGTTAATGTAAATAGTCAAAATGTGAATAGTAATATTTCATTTGATGAGGGATTAGAAATTAGGGTACTAAAAAATGATGTAGAGATTGCAGAAAATTTTAATGGTTATTTTGTTGATAGTATTGGAGATATTACAAATAGTATTATCGCCAATAATGGTAATGGGTATGGTTTATATAATTATAATTTGTATCCAGCGTTTGATGNCAGTCCGGTCTGCCGAGGATGTGAATCGGCGGATGAAACTTCTCTGCATATCCTGGGCGAGTGCCCGGGATTTGCACGTAGCAGAATGGCGCTTCTTGGGAGACCCTATTTGGAACCCAAGGAACTGAGAGAAGTGTCAGCAAGGAAGCTTTTGGACTTTGTAAAAAGGACAAATCTACTTGCTGAATAGGACTGGTAGTGGGACGCACAATAGGCCTAATTAGGCCGCAGTGCTATGGGACTTTTAAAGGACCAACCACTAGATGAAGATGAAGATGAAGGGTTGAACCTTGCCATCGTTTAGGAGACCAGTGGTAGCAACGTGGAATCCCCTAGCTGTAAGTTTGGAATGTCTTTGTTCCATTCCGTATTAAACCCATTACCTAGAGCAGAAAAATCGAACAAGCATTTGACAACCTGAAATCAGTTTTTGCATGCTGTGGCACCTATGAACATATACAAGGGTACACGTGTGTAACAATAATAACAAAACAAATACACATTGAATAACAGACCCAGGTGACCTCTACCAGTCTACCTGACCAGAGCAACTACCACTCAAATAATAAATACATCCAGGTGACCAAATTCCAGTCTACCTGTCCAGAGCAAATACCACTCTGCCAGAGCAAAACTCCGGTCTGTACTAAAACAAAATACCAGGGTTCTAACCTACAATGTTCTGCGGGGAGAAAGAAAAAAAACATAATTATAATAAAATAACAATAATAAAATAATGGGAATAGTAGTAAAAACATATTTAATAAAAATAAAATAAAAAACCATCAAGTGACTAAATTCCAGTCCACCCGACCAGAGCAAATACCACTCAAATAAAAATACCTCCAGGTGACCAAATTCCAGTCTACCTGTCCAGAGCAAATATCACAAATAAAAAAATACCTCCAGGTGACCAAATTCCAGTCTACCTGTCCAGAGCAAATACCACTCTGCCAGAGCAAAACTCCGCTCTGTACCAGAACAAAGTACCAGGGATCAACCCTGTTCAACTACAACAGCAGCTACCATTTATTTACGTCATACAACAATGGTTACAGATACATTACTCACGTCTCGACTCCGTTTTTCAATCAACCTTTCAAGCTGTGACGCCATGACCTAGGGGCGGCCGTGGTTGTTGCGAAAGACTCTCAGCACTAGGGTGACAGAGTACCGCTCATGTGCCTATATGCCTCCGCTTCCGGTCGCTGCCATACACCGGCCTTGCTGAATTCAAGCGCTGTGGCCTGGCCAACGCCCTGTTTTCTTTGGGCGAACTTCTCTGCTCACCGGTTACCTGGAGTATCGCTCGCTCCAGCGCTGGCTAGAACCTCTGCCATACCACTTGCTGTCGACATCCTCCTCCCAGATCTAGAGGCACCTCTTCGACGACGACGTCGGGCAGGCTCCTACGGGTGACTCCACGCCTCGCACGCGAGCTTCGATGTCGCTCTATCGAACCTTCCATATTAATTTTATTTTCTTAAACACTTTGACACAGAAGTTCAGATCAGCGCACGAGTTCAGATCCCACTTTCTGAAACACACTAATTATCAGCGAATATTCAATATATTACTTTAAATACAAGTTTTTAAATTGTAATATAAAAGGTGTATAAAGCACTTAAAACAGCTAGTTAATAAGGATGTCTGCCGTCGAATGGTGAATGTATGGTTCCTTGTATCTCATCTGCCCTANTATGTGTGTGTATATGTGTAAGTTATGGGTATAATGTAGTTAATGTGTTTTAGGCTTAGTCAGATGCATGTATATTGAATGGTGTATTAGGGTCAACCTATTTCAATAAACAGATGTATTATAGGATATTTGTTTATAATATCATATTTAGTATTATCTGGTAAAATACCTTTGTTTATAATTTTGTGACCTAGATATGTGACTTCATTTCTAAAAAATTTTACATTTCTTGGGATTTAATTTCAAATTAAATTTTCTAGGTTTCGAAAACTTTTCTTAAAATATTTAGGTGGTGATTCTGTGAACAACCCACTACTATTAGGTCATCCATATATAAAGAAATGCTTTTTTAGGTGTAATTCCAGCGAAAGCTATTGACATCATTCTCTGAAAACTATTAGGACTAACAGACAGGCCAAAAGGTAATCTTGTAAATCTGAAATATCCAGCATCTACACTAAATGAAGTTATTTTGTGTGATTCTTCATGTAAGGGAATTTGATGAAATCCTCATATTAAATCAAGTACTGAAAACCATTCGGCTCTACTAAATTGATCTAATATATCATCTATACGGGGGAGGGGAAATTTATCGGCAATAAGTTTTTTTGGTCAATTGGCGACAATCTACCACTAGTCGCCAAGCTTTCTGTCCATTTGTGGATTTTTTAGGGACCGGGAACCGGGCTATTGTATTCAGATATTGATGATTCTATTATTTCGTTTTCTAACATTAATTTAACTTGTCTGTTAATTTCGTCTTTTTGAACTCTAGGCGTCCTATAATTTTTTATATAAACAGTATCATTATCTTTTAATTTTAAACGCTGCTCGTAAAAGTTGTTTACTGTAAGTTTATCCGATTTTAATGCAAAAATATCTGAAAATTGATTGCACATATCAACTAATTTATTTCTAGCATCACCTGGAACGCTGTTCATGTCCATTTTCCTAATTAATTTAGGGAAACGGTCTTGCGTTTTCGCCTCAATTTTGTAAATATTAAATTGGTTTAAACTAATCGTTTCTAGTTCGACAAGCTTTAAAGTGACAGTTTGACAAGTTGTATTTATTATTTTTACAACAGGATAGTCCTTAGATACTATTGTTCTAGCAACAAAAACACCAGCGCAAATCTCTTTACTCATCACAACTGAATCCTGAGAAATATTTTTTAAACACATTAATTATCTTACTACTTCACACCTAGGAGGAGTAATTACTATGTCATGTTCCAGATAACTTTTGATTGGAACAATAATATGTATATATGTCATTTAAATTAATAGTCATAGTCCAATTCAAGTAACCTAGCGAATATTCAATATATTACTTTAAATACAAGTTTTTAAATTGTGATATAAAAGGTTTATAAAGCATTTAAGACATCCGGTTAATAAGGATGTCTGCCGTCGAATGCTGAATGCCGAGTGCTGAATGGTGAATTGATGGTTCCTTGTATCTCATCTGCCCTAGCCGAGGAATTTGTTTATTTTACTTAGATCTTGCCTCTCGTTCACATTATCGGTCTTCGCTCGATTTCTAACACGGCCTTTCCTGACAACGACAAGATTATTTTTTTGTAATATAATACGAAAACTCTGAACCGTTTATCACCAATCCGATTGCCAATTCACACCTAATCTATGCAAGAAAAATAAAACAGGAACATAAAATTATGTGTATGCATACACGAATAAAACAATAAATAAAAACAGAACATACATGCATAATCCTTAATAGCTAATAATACAAAATAACTACACCTAATTTGGGAGCTCCTGCGCTTCCAGGTAGAACTAAGACCAGGACCCTCGCCCGCATAGTTCTCCTGTCAGGTTGCTAAGACCGAGAAGTACACTCACATAGCCCACCTGCCAGAACAAAGACCAGGGACCCAACCTGCATTGCTCTGTCCAGAACCAGGACCCTAGCCTGTACTGTTCTGTTTACTTACGGCGGGCTCAGCATAATCCACCGTCTCATATTCTCCGACTCTGCAGTCCACTACTCTGCAGTTCCCTTGTATGGTATGCGTGAACGAAGAGCACCAGGTATCTCCGTGGCCTCATACATGTCATTTCCCAACGTTTTGGTCATTCTGAATGGCCCTCGTGCAGCTGCTGGCGGTGTTTGAATCAGCCGTAAGTCGCAGTAGAACCTCTTTTCCAGTATATCGGTCCAATAATGCGATTCCTACCAAGGCGACGTTTTTATGCTTCCTGATGTTCAGCGGCTAGTGCAGTCATATGGTCTCGAATGGCAGTCACATCTAAGGGTTGAACCTCTCCCTTGGGGTGGCGGCCGAAGTGACTTACGTATCGGAGGGAACACAGAGACAACTGGTAGTTTGCTCAGCGTACCTCCCTTACGATAAGAAAGAATCTCCTCCAACCAGGGAACTGAGGGACCTGGTGGCCTGGTGCGAGAAGGAGAAGAAACAACTCATCGTGGGATGTGATGCTAACTCACACCATACGGTGTGGGGAAGCAGCGATGTCAACGATCGAGGTGAGTCTTTACTAGATTTTCTTTTTAGTTATAATCTAGAGATTTTGAATGTCGGGAACGAGCCCACCTTTGTTATAAAAAATAGAAGTGAAGTCATCGATATAACAGTGGGATCGGGACCGATATGTAATAATATTGCGAGGTGGCATGTGTCGAATGAGCCGTCAATGTCGGATCATAGACATATCCACTTTGAAATTATAACGGATTATAATCCGCAAGTAAGAACCTACAGAGACCCAAAAAGAACTGACTGGGACTCCTATAGAACGGAGTTACAGGCCAGGACTAGGGAAATCTGTACAAAACTAAGGAACACATATGATCTTGAGAGGGCCGTGGAGGAACTCCAAAACGCCGTCACAAGATCATATGAATACAGCTGTCCTATCAAAGTGAGGTCCGATAAGCACACCGTACCCTGGTGGAGCAAGGAACTCACGCAGTTGAGGGGACAGACAAGAAAACTATTTAATAGAGCAAAGCGGACAGGAGAGTGGGAGGCTTATAGAGCAACCCTCACTGAGTATAATAAAGAAATTAG
>NW_019417239.1:40254-56918 GCF_000390285.2 Anoplophora glabripennis
CATGCATAATCCTTAATAGCTAATAATACAAAATAACTACACCTAATTTGGGAGCTCCCGCGCTTCCAGGTAGAACTAAGACCAGGACTCTCACCCGCATAGTTCTCCTGTCAGGTGGCTAAGACCGAGAAGCGCACTCGCATAGCCCACCTGCCAGAGCAAAGACCAGGGGCCCAACCCGCATTGCTCTGTCCAGAACCAAAAACCAGGACTCTAGCCTGTACCTACTGTTCTGTTTACTTACGGCGGGCGCATCACTGTAACTCATCCACGGTCTCATATTCTCCGACCCTGCAGTCCCCTCGTATGGTATGCGTGAACGAAGAGCACCAGGTATGTCCGTGGCCTCATACATGTCATTTCCCAACTTTTTGGTCGTTCTGAATGGGCCTCGTGCAGCTGCTGGCGGTGTTTGGATCAGCCGTAAGTCATAGTAGAACCTCGTTTCCTGTACATCGGTCCAATAATGCGATTCCTGCCAAAGGGACGTTTTTCTGCTTCCTGATGTTCAGCAGCTAGTGCAGTCATATGTAGTCACATCTAAGGGTTGAACCTTGCCACCGTTTAGGAGACCAGTAGTGACAACGTGGAATTCCCTAGCTGTAAGTTTGGAATGTCTTTGTTCCATTCCGTATTAAACCCATTACCTAGCGCAGAAAAATCGAACAAGCATTTGACAACCTGAAATCAGTTTTTGCATGCTGTGACTATACTACTACTTTACCTATGAAAATATACAAAGGTACACGTGTGTAACAACAATAACAAAACAAATACACATTGAATAACATACCCAGGTGACCACTACCAGTCTACCTGACCAGAGCAACTATTACTCAAATAATAAATTCCTCCAGGTGACCAAATTCCAGTCTACCTGTCCAGAGCAAATACCACTCTGCCAGAGCAAAACTCCGGTCTGTACTAAAACAAAATACCAGGGTTCTAACCTACAATGTTCTGCGGGGAGAAAGAAAAAAAACATAATTATAATAAAATAACAATAATAAAATAATGGGAATAGTAGTAAAAACATATTTAATAAAAATAAAATAAAAAACCATCAAGTGACTAAATTCCAGTCCACCCGACCAGAGCAAATACCACTCAAATAAAAATACCTCCAGGTGACCAAATTCCAGTCTACCTGTCCAGAGCAAATATCACAAATAAAAAAATACCTCCAGGTGACCAAATTCCAGTCTACCTGTCCAGAGCAAATACCACTCTGCCAGAGCAAAACTCCGCTCTGTACCAGAACAAAGTACCAGGGATCAACCCTGTTCAACTACAACAGCAGCTACCATTTATTTACGTCATACAACAATGGTTACAGATACATTACTCACGTCTCGACTCCGTTTTTCAATCAACCTTTCAAGCTGTGACGCCATGACCTAGGGGCGGCCGTGGTTGTTGCGAAAGACTCTCAGCACTAGGGTGACAGAGTACCGCTCATGTGCCTATATGCCTCCGCTTCCGGTCGCTGCCATACACCGGCCTTGCTGAATTCAAGCGCTGTGGCCTGGCCAACGCCCTGTTTTCTTTGGGCGAACTTCTCTGCTCACCGGTTACCTGGAGTATCGCTCGCTCCAGCGCTGGCTAGAACCTCTGCCATACCACTTGCTGTCGACATCCTCCTCCCAGATCTAGAGGCACCTCTTCGACGACGACGTCGGGCAGGCTCCTACGGGTGACTCCACGCCTCGCACGCGAGCTTCGATGTCGCTCTATCGAACCTTCCATATTAATTTTATTTTCTTAAACACTTTGACACAGAAGTTCAGATCAGCGCACGAGTTCAGATCCCACTTTCTGAAACACACTAATTATCAGCGAATATTCAATATATTACTTTAAATACAAGTTTTTAAATTGTAATATAAAAGGTGTATAAAGCACTTAAAACAGCTAGTTAATAAGGATGTCTGCCGTCGAATGGTGAATGTATGGTTCCTTGTATCTCATCTGCCCTAGCCGAGGAATTTGTTTATTTTACTTAGCCCTTGCCTCTCGGGTTAAGTGTTCACATTATCCGTTTTCGCTCGATTTCTAACACATTTAAATTTAGTTAAGAAGTCTCTGCCTAAAATTGCATCAGTTGGTATAGGAAATTTTGAATTAACGACATGAAATTTATGCTTTATTATTTAGTCTTCTACGAAAATATCAGTATATACAACACCTACAACGTTTACTCTACATAACAAAATAACTACAACGTCAGCGTTAATCAAAACTAGAGTGACATTTAATTTGCTTTGTATGCAATAAACATTGTTTGCAAGTCCTTCTTGATGCTGTTACATAGCTACTTTTTCAGACTTTAACAAAGAACCTGATTTTTCTGGAAAATGTTAGACATAAGTATGGACAACCTTATATCAGTCGAAAAGGTATTCAATTTTGCATTCACCCATGACAATTAATACGGATCAGTCCGTTTGAAAAAAAAAGTATTTCAACTCGTAAGATTATTAAATGTAGATATCAGTATTTCCGAGTCTGAATAACATACAGGTTTTTCTCTCAGATAAAAAGTTAGAGTAATTTATGCCAAAACGAACTGTGAAAACTGCAGGTTTCTAACTCTTACGGTTTATATTCTGTCTAGCCTCATTTAGAGAGCTGAAATCCTGATTTTTTTCAAAAACAACTGAATATTTCGAACACAGTAAGTTTTTAACACCATGTACATTTAATAAACTCTACCTAATATTAACCAAGCAAATAAAAAATGTAATAACATACAGGGTATTTCATTTAAAATAACAAAGTTATGTAGCACCTACGCAAAATGTAAAGCTAAAAATATTTCCTTTACATGGCCCACATGATTCCAGACACTTTATTAAACTCATTTTTTTAATCAATTTTACAGTTACAGAATTGTAGAAGAATCCCTCTTGGATGGAACACGCTGTATACAAATATACTTGAAATTGGAAGCATTTTATAAATTTTGTACAATTTTGTAAATTTTGAAAATAGTTCTAACTTTTTTTTTGCTATTACAAAGGAAAATTCCTTGAATACAATCAACTACATACAAATGATTTCCCATTGGAATCAATTGTGAGATATGGGTACCGTCAAGTATAGCTTCTTTTGAGGCTAATGCAAACAAAAAAATGTTATTACGTTTACATGCCCCATACTCTATGAAAAACCCAACAAAATTTTTGAAAGTTGAGTGTTTAGTTCACATGATCATGTGATCTAGCAGACTCAAATATATACTTTAAACTGCTTTCAAATTTAAATACAAACAAAAATATAGGACCTGATGGTATTCATCTGTCTCTTCACAGTTAGTCCATTATGGTTGAATAAATCGTAATAGTTTAATACAACAAATAATTTTAATAACTTTATATGCTTAGAATTTGTGGCCCTCTTTTGAATTGGACAAATTATTATTATTATATCTTTATTTTATCATACTTGTTCTCTTTGGTATTTATTTTCCACTTTTAGTCTCCTCTTAATATTATCCAAAAAATGGAATCTGGATAAAATAAATAAATAAGTAAAAAATAAAGGTCTATGGACTTAGTTCCCAAGGTTATTCCCAATTGTTTCATGTAAAATTTAGTGTACTAGCACTAACCTTCCTAAACACGCAACGAAGGTTAAATTCCTGGATTGAAAATAATGGTATGCATTTTGAGCATTTATAAACATATTTACTTTTGTTAAAATTTAATTGTTCTTTCTTTACATAATCTCAATATCTGTTTGTTATTATTTTCAAGATTGTTATTGACTCACTCATTTGCGTAGGTTTAGGTAGGTTCTTTTATAAATGCATTTTGTTTTGGTAATTAAATGTCTTCGTTAGCGTTGTGTTCCTCAATTCATTATCAAAATTTTCGAATAACTTAATAACAAAAAAAATTATCATACCCTTTTTGGCGTCAAAATGTATCTGTTTTATGCTCTTCGAACTAAAAACTATAAAAAGTTTTATCCTGCTATTTCACTTTTTTAAGAAAACATGAAACAACCTAAACTTGGATAAATATTGTCAATAAATAAACAACACTTTCGTTAGAAATTTCAAACTTATAATATATTCATCAATTTTTTGTCCTGAATTCATTTATGTAAAGGAAACTATAGCATTGCATTTAAAATTTTTGAGAAAAATCCATAAAACGGCATTCTTTTGAAATAACGCTATCTATAGGTTTCCATATTGAGGTAAATGACATTACTCATTCACCACGAGATAAAGCATAAAAAGACCTTTCCAACAAGGTGATCAGACATTAGGGGCTTCCCCTACCCTTTCTGTCGAGAGATAGAACAAAATGTTAATAACAAAAGTTATGCACAATGAATCCGGCTATCCATATTTGTACTATTTAATATACCTGAATAGGAAACATTTCTGGGAAAAATTCAACTCTATGTTTTGGTATGTAGATTGCGCCCCCTAACGGCCGAGCTACGAAGTTGAAAACTATTTCCAGCGATTTCTCTTAGTCGATTTATTAATCAAAATTTTTTCCAGAAGCTCTGGGGCCTATACTTTATCTAATATCGTACCTCGCCGACCTTAGTGGGACACCCTGTATATGTATATTTTTTATGTTACAGTGCCTGCAACAAGTGACGCATCTCCATTACCAATAATTTCTAGTGTACAGAGTTTAGCAAATAGCAATGGGAACATTGGGCAATCAGTTGGAGTAACTCCCACACTTACTCCAATAAATACTCGTTCAACTAGATCCAAAGCAACTGCGAATTCTACTCAAGTGATTAACTCGGCACCACAAATAATAAACTCTCTGGCCGACTTACCTGTTCAAGTACAAATTAAACAACATTTTATTGTAAGGCCGGCACCTATGCCAGAACAAAGGAACGTTAGTACAATGTGTTACACCCGTAAAGCTCATAAAAGTACTACAATAAAACCGATAATGGTAGATGAAGAGATTCAAACTGATCAAAGAGAAGCATCGAAAATTCTTATACCTGTTCCTGTACCAATATATGTTCCAACACCAATGCGTATGTTTAGTGTTCCTGTGCCGGTTCCCATTCCGTTCCCTGTACCTGTGCCGGTTCCAATATTCATTCCAACCACAAGAAATTCTGCTGCAGGCATCATGAAGGAAATAAAGGTACATTTAAAATACATAAATGGGAAATTCCTGATGCAATTGAAAAGTTGTTTCTTTTTAGTATACAGCATGTCAGTCTAATTTTTTCCCATCCTAGCAATGTTTCCAAAGCCATTGCAACCATTAAAGTTGGTATAATTATTTAAAGAGTAATTCTGTTTAAGAACGATTGGAAACTATCAGAAACCATCAGATTCATGTGCTCTTACAAAAAAGCATTTGAAAATTAAATGTCATTCTCAATTTTAAAAATGAAAACATTGATTTTCAAAATGTTAGCAACTTATTGCAGTGCATGATATAGTGAGGTGTTTTTTTTTGTTCATTATGAGATTTTTGGTTAGGCAAAATTAATCAGTTATTAGTTTTGATGAGTTAAAATGCATGGTTAAAATATTGACATTTATTCCTGAACATTTTTGAATTTAGGAGGGAAAAAAAAGGAAACGAAAAAACTTGAAATAATTTATGTTTGGGTTTAAAGTTGGTTAATCACAACCTTTTTCTTGGACAGATTAGTATAAGACCATACTAATTATTATGTTATAAAAATTATAGTGATGAGGGATTCGATTAAGATAAAAATCTAAGAAAATACTTTTTAATCTTTAGAATATTATGTTCTTCTTTTTGTAGCATAATGCAGTTGTGTGACAGCGAACATCCATTTAGAACATTCATTTTGCGCGCCAACTACATATTTCGTGTATTTGACTTTTTCTTTAACATAGTGTCTTTATATTAAATGTTTTCCATTCCCTGATTGTTCCCTTTCTCCATGGAAATGTTGGCAATTTTTCTACTATCCACTATGGTGAGGCACATTATCTATGATAATTACTGCACCAGGTTCGATGTGAGGCAAAATAGATGCAAATCATTTCTCAAATACTTGTCCATATCCTCTTGGTAATCTTCTGTTCATCGCACTCAAACGTGTAAACTATTTTCCAAAAATTTCGCATTCAATTTTGCTATGTATAATTATTGTTAATCGGTATCTTTTCCTACAGGTTGTTTTTAATCTCATAGAAAACCCTTAAAAATGCTTATCTGCTGTTGATATTTAAATTTTGACAAATCTGAGAGACTATAGGCTGTCTACTGTAACAGGGCCATTAGTCCAGGCGGTTGAAGAGTAAAAGTACGTTTTGTCGTTTGTGTTTGAAGTCATCTACATATTTTGTTGTACAGAAAAATCCCAAATATTATGTAGAATAAGAATTTGAGTTTGCCTATTCCAAAAAATCATTGCTAAATTCAGGGGAACAGCAAACGTATAAAAAGAACGAAAAATGATCAATTTTTCCCTGTAACAATTAAAGTAAGCCCTAAATAAAAAAGTCATTCTTTGTTTTTTGTTTATTTGACGATTTTCTATAAAGTTACAACAACTGCAAATCAAAGAAGTTGAATTTTGCATTAAAAATGGACGAAAAATAAAAAATCATGTATATTTGGAGCAATTTTTAAAATAAGTAAATATTTATAAATATTAATGAAACTTTGTGAACAAATAGTAAAACATGTGAATTCTACCCTAAAAATTTTGCAACAATCGATCGCGTGGTTTTCGATTGAAAGAAAATTTCAAAAAGTATATCGCTTAATGTGGGTTTAAATTAAAGTTTAGAAAGGGCACACAATTTTTTAAAGATACTTGTTGTCATAATAAATAGTGACCAATACTAAAAATACCTATTTTTACACTTTTATAACCATTTAGAATTTTTTCAAAATTTTTCAACATTTTACTGTATAAACAATAATTATTTATTGACACATAAAAACTACGTCGTAACCCCTTGCTTTTTAGTCAAATACTACAACATTCTATTGTGAGATATAGAAGCGTAAAGTTAATAATAATTAAAATAAAAAAATATGTTTTTATAACTAACTACAAGTACTTTCAATATCCGTTTAGTGCATTTTCGGCAGATAAAAGCTTAATGAAAGAAAAATCAAGAGAGGTACCATGGTCACTGGAATTTCTCGGCAGAACAGGAGTGGGGATGACTGAGAGCAACTGCCGCGCGCCGCATGGGTTTCAAAATGCGTATGCGCGATAAAAGATGACTTTTCTCGGGAACGATAGCACTTATCAAGACGATTTTTTTTAATTTGATATAGCAAAATGGGAGCAATACGAATATGTCATCAAAAATCAATAAAATAAATAATTTTCGCACGAATTTTGAGTTTAAAGAATTATGACACTTTCGTTTGCTTTTAAAAAATAGTTATATTATGGTAATCAAGTTTTATTAGTTCGTGTTCATCAATGCATTCCACGAAATTCACGCTTTAATGAATAAATTAAAAAAATTTATGTTTTCTTATTTTATTGATCTCTCTGTTAACTCATTGAAATATAACAAAATTTTCTTCTATATCTCATAATGTACACAGTAGAGTGCTGTCGTATTTAGCTAAAAAGCAAGGTGTTACGACGTTGTTTTTATGTGTGCAAGATTTTGTCGATGGCATAGAAAATTCCCTGGGCAATAATTTTTTATAGAGTAAAATATTAAAAAATTTAAAAAAAATTCTTAATGGTTATAAAAGTGTAAAAATACGTATTTTTGGTATTGATCATTGTTTATTATGACAACAAGTATCTCTAAAAAATTGTGTGCCCTTTCTAAACCTTAATTTAAACCCATGGTAAGCAATAAACTTTTTAAAATTTTCTTAAATAACAATCCCGTCAATCGAAAACCACGTGATTGATCGTTGTTCACAAAGTTTCATCAATATTTATAAATATTTACTTATTTTAAAAATTGCTCCAAATATACATTTGATTTTCTACTATTTTCTGCACATTGTTAATGCAAAATTCAGCTCTTTTTATTCACAGTTGTTGTAACTTTATAGAAAATCGTCAAATAAACAAAATTTTTTTTTTATTTAGGGCTTACTTTTAATGTTACAGGGAAAAATGTATCGATACACAGGTCATTTTTTGTTCTTTTTGTATGTTTGTTGTTCCCCTGAATTTAGCAATGGTTTTTTGAATAGGCAAACTCGGATTATTATTCTACATAATATTTGGGATTTTTCTGTACAACAAAATAGATGACTTTAAATACAAACGCCTCAAATGTTCTATCACCTGGGCTACACTCCTATGTATCTCGCTTAATACACGATGCATGTCAAAAATCTTTGAGGCCTTTATGCTCGTAATAACAAATTTGAGATCCATGGCCAACTTTATGAGTAATCATAAAAAAACCGGAAAAGTACTGAAAGTTTAACTTTTTTATTTTAAGAAATAGAGAAAACTTATTTTAATAAAGTTATGTAATTTGATGCGCCCTCTACGCTGACAAAAAAAATTGTCATCGAAGCAGGCTGAGGATTCAAAAAATGTCTTGTTTTTTCCTCTTTCATGCGATGTACTACGTGTCGCCTTTATCTTTTATATTTATTATATTTTTTATAAGTTTGGTATCAAAAATGTAGATTAATGTAGAAATTGTTTTAAACATGTCAACTACAATAAATTTAATGAATATAATGTACTTCTTATAAGCAAAGAATCTATAATATCTGTCACCTATCAGTTTACCGTCAGAAGTAAGGTCCTATGATTTTGCTATCAAGAATTCTAACCCAAACGTTTACTGAAAACCCTTGTTGAAATGCAATTTCTCCGTGTCAGTGTATATTACCATTAGTCCATTTGAAGTAAATGTTCCTATTAAAAAATCTTTTGTTACAAAAATTAAACACATCTGACCAGAGAATTTTTCTACATAAAAAAGAATCTTCGCTTTTTCTTTCTTGTCACCACTTAAACAACCCTAATCTCCTCGGTTCATCTTCCACCTCAAGAGATGCACTTTTTTCACCTTATAATATTTGAAACCATTTTTTCGTAATATCCTACTTGCACTATCCTTCTCCAAATTGTAGTTTATTTCAATCTCTCACTGTTTTGCTCATTTTTCCTATTTACATAATTTAAAATTCTGTTAACATTACTTATTTTATTAACAACAGTTGATTTTATCAGCGAAGGTTTTCTATATTCCGCAAATGCTTGAATAGAATTGAATTTGCATTGATAGCACTATACAGCAGTGGGCAACTGGCGAACCGCGGTCCAGATCCGGACCGCCAAAGGTAAAAAACTGGATTGCCAAAAATTTTTTTAAAGTATACTCAAATTATTTAAAAAAATATTTTTCTATAGATAATAATACGTTTGAGTGCGACATCGATACCATTTTTTAATGGTTAGTAGGTTAGTAAAAAAACTGACTTAAGACAGCAAATGTAATTTCTCCCACTGATTTTTGAATACATATGCCTATCCATTGAATATCATATTATTTTGTGAGTGCAAATTAAAACAAAAAATTAGTAAGGAATACGAATTTTTTCTGGACCTCGTTAAAAATTTTCAAAAATATCCGGACCACCCAAAATTACTTGCCGACCCCTGTACTATACAAACATTACACTTCTCAATATATGAAAATATCATTATTATTAAAAATTATAGTTTTTCAAATCACAGTGAACTGTAACAATTTTCAAACCAACTGTTATATATAAACTAGGTATAACAATAAACAATTTGTTAAATGATGACATTACTGGGATAACAGATTTGTTTTCATAGCGTGTTTATTTGTTGCTCCTCTATGTTCGACTGATTTTGCGGTGGCAATCTTTTCCTGGGGTTGGTATTGTATATGGGGGCTGAGCTGGTGGCTATGCACTCAGCAGAACCCTTTTTTGAACGCGAACGCGACGCGCTTTCTCAGCCACCTCAGTCTTCACTGGTATACCTTAGTCACACGAATAAAATAGCAAAATAAAAATAAACGCGACCTGGGAGGCGGTTCATGAAAGTTGAAGTGAAAGTTAAAAGTCAACCATCGTGCGTCCACACTCTGACTCGACTTGACTCTCTCTGTCCAGAACAAGTGACCAAGTGTTTGAGGTGGAGTATTTAAATGCTCGGTCGAAGGGACCCGCGATTCTTCGACCAATGAGGTTCATCCAAACAAAACTTGCGAAATTTACCCGTGGCGACAAGTGCTACATTTAGCATAAGCTATTTTATCTATGTTGAAGGCTCAGTTTTCTCTACAGTAAAAAACCAATATTATAATACTCTGAAAAGAAAATCTGCCTTTTGCTTAAAAGAAGTACAAAATATTTATTAAATTTTTTGTAGTTGACGTGTCTACACCAAAATTGTAAAAAATGTAATAAATATAAATGATAAAGGCAACATGTAGTATATTACATGAAAGAGGAAAAACAAGCAATTTTTTTGTAGCCACGGCCTACTTTGATGACAAATTATTTTTTACCCGCATAGAGGGTGCAGCAAATTACATATGGTATTTTAAAAATCTGTTTACACTAGGTGAAAGATATCAAATTTGCCATGAAATTTTATTAAAATTCTCTATCTCTTGAAATAAAAAAATTAGACGACCCTAAACTTTCGGTACTTTTCCGTTTTTTTTATCATTACTCATAAAGTTGGCCATGGATCTCAAATCTGTTTTTACGAGCATAAAGATCTCAAAAAATGCAATAAAAAAACATATAAAATTTTTTTGATGTGTGTCGTAAATTAAGCGAGATACATAGGAGTGGACCTCTTATAGTAGACAGCCGGTATATCTTTGACACTATTGTTTTTCTACCATCATCGTCATATTATGAATACATTTTCTATTTCGTTTTAAGTAAAAAAATTATCCTTTTATGTAAACTAAGCAGTAAAACTTATTGAGACAATAAAAAGTAATATTTGACTTGTGCATTTCTTCTGTGCAAATTTATTTTAATAATAAAATCTATTAATCTTCTTACACATCACATATATAAAACACTGTGTTAAAGAACTGCATTTTTCCACTGCACCATATCCGCATTTCGTGCGCAAATTCTCTTACAGACATACCTTATACACATTGTTTATCATTTAACATTCTTGATTTATTGAATTCCGTCATTTATGACTATCCTGATTATTAGACTGGCCACTAACATCTGCACATGATTCTATTTTTAACAACACTTATTGAATAGCTAAAGTATTTAGGATGGCGTTGACCAATTTCCAAAATTCTTTTTTTTTTGTATGGTAGTACTCAAAAAGGTCTACATTTTGATATATTTTTTGACATGTGATCTTTTCTACGACCTACTGTCATTAAAAAAGATCCTCAAAAATTAAAAAACATGTTAGGCATTTTTTTAAGAAAGAAAGGGATAACATTTTCAATTTGTTCACACTTCAAATCCCTAAATACAAAGTTTCATTATTATAGCTTCTACAGGATGTTCACTAAATAGGTGTAAACTTCGAAAAATATCACTCACTCCAGAGTGTCCTGTATTAACAGTGGAAAATATTTTCAAGGTATTTGTTCATAATTTTATTAACCGAAGGTATACCTATCCATGCAGTTTCATTGATTTCACTCATACTTTGGTGCTCACAATAAGACAGCCAAATTATATATTGTTTTTATTATTCCAGAAATGAGTTTCCCAACGAAATAAAATTTATATATTACTGTTTTATATTAATCCACCATCATTTGGTATGCACTGTTCAATTCATCTCCTCTTATTTCTAATAACTCGCCTCAACTGATGTGTTATTTGTTGACATGCTTGTTTAATTCTATTACATAAATCTTCTCTGTTCTGGAGTCTACTTTATTTTTCACAGTTCCCCATAAAAAGAAATCAAGAGGCATCAAGTCTGGAGCCCTTGACGGCCACTCAATTAACTGACTGTTCCAACCTATCTACTTTCTCGAGAAATTCTCATTCAACCAATGACGTACTATTACAGTATGATAAATAGGTGTTCCATCTAGTTGAAGGTAGGGGTTCTGTATTACATGAAGAAGTGCATGTACTGAATCCCATAAATCATTATTTAATAAATTCAAAAAAATCTGCGTTTAGATTAACGTTAAAAAGGAAGGACCCGATTATTCGATCACATAAAATCCAACAAAACACATTAATTTTTTTAAATAAGATTTATGTAATAAAATTAGATAAGCATGTCAACAAATAACACTACATTAGTTGAGGAGAGTTATTAAAAATAAGAGGAGACGAATTGAACAGTGCATACCAAATGATGATGGGCTAATAGAAAACAGTAATATTTAAATATAATTTCGTTGTGAAACTCATTTCTGGTATGTTAAAAAAATATATAATTTGGCTGTCTTATTGTGAGCACCCTGTATGAGTGAAATCAATGAAACTGCACAGATATACCTTCGGTTAATAAAATTATGGAAAAATACTTTGAACATATTTTCCACTGTTAATACAGTTAGCACCTATTTAGTAAACTTTGTAATTAGGGTTTTGAGGTGTGATCAAATCGAAGATACTATCCATTTGTTTCTTAAAAAAATGCCTAATATGTTTTTTAATTTTTGAGGGTCGTTTCTTAACCCTTTCACTGCTCCAGACGTATTTATTCGCTAAAAATTTATAGGGCTCAAACTGCTCCAGACGGATTAATTCGCTTGAATAGTTATATTGGATCAGGCTGCTCAAACCATATATATTCGCAACCATGCACATAGTGACTCGGTTGTTGCAATTGGTATGGGGAATTTTTGCGGGCAGAGTTTATAGCGATTATGACAAATATTTTTATGAAAGGAGGTACTGGTACTGATTGTTCATCTCTCTTTCAATTAAAATAAAATCGTAAAATTGATCGTAAATCGTAATTTAACACAACATAATGTAAAACTATAAGTGGTCTAACTGTTCCAGACGTATATGTTCGCACGCGATAAACTTTCGCGCACGGCGCGGTAGCTACGTTCAGACGTATTGCGCAGCGAAAGGGTTAATGATAGTAGGCTGTAGAAAAGATCACATGTCAAAAAATATAATATCAAAAAGTGAGCCTTTTTCAGTACTATCAGATAAAAAAAAAATAATTTTGGAAATCGACCGCTATCCTAAATATGGAGTTGTTCCGACTTTAAGTGAAACACACTGTAGAAGATGGAAAATAACTGTATCTCAAAAATGGAGAACTTTTTAGTTCCAATTTTGAAATTTTAGTTTCAAAAAGTGTCTTATGAAGTTTTCAACTTGATAGGTGAAATAGATCTTAAAATATCACCACGATTACAAATTATTTTAAACTTGGACAAGACATCTTGTAGATTGAAAAGTATCAAAATTTTATCAAGTTAAGTTTAGCTAAATCACTCTCAAAATTCTGCCCCAATTTTAATAAAACATCCTATATATCTCAATCTAATTATATATATATATATTTTTAGAAAATCCAAGTTAAAATTCCGACAGATCCATATGAAGCCGAATTGTTAATGATGGCTGAGATGGTAGCAGAAGAAAAAAAAGAGGAGGCGACGGATTCTGAAAGTGATGTGGATGAAACTGGCGGACCTGAGGATAGCTACAGTCCAGAACCAGTCGATGCTAGCAATACCTTCGGTGATGATATGCTACAAATGGCATTAAAAATGGCAACTGAATTAGACGAACCAGCAGTTGACTTAGAAGGAGCTCTAACAGCCAATACAATAACAGCGCCACAAGGCGGAGAGACACAACCTTCAGATGAAAATGTGGACGATCCTCAGCCCATGCATCATATGATGGAAAGAACCTCATCTGTTAAAGGTAGAAAGAGAGGAATGAGACAGTCCAGAGGTGGTGCAAAAAGAGGTCGCAGAATGTCTCACCACCAAGTCGATATACCTATCCTGCAACACCATCAAATACAACAACCGCCTCCGCCGCCGGAACCCGCTGAAAAACCAGATGCTAATATGTGTCTTAAAGTAAGTATCATTTTATCAGTGTTCGCAATTTTATAAAAAAACATTTAATTTGGCGTATGTTTATAAAATTATTCTTGTGGGCGGATGTCATCCCGGAAATTGAGTAAAAGTATAATACTAATACGGTCACGTTTTGGACACATCTCAAACTATCTATTGTCATTATGCTCATAAAGCGGTGGGTAGCTGATCTTTGGGCGCTGATGAATGCCATTGCAGCCACAGAAATCATGTGGTGGCCATGGGTTTTTTGCAGGGCACTAGTCAATAATTCAACCGACTCATTTGCCTGAATAACCGACCGCCCCATCTGTCCCTGATTCCCAGTGTTATTCCAAAGATTTGTTTGTACTTTTTAGTTTCTTTTAGTTTGAATATACAACAGGGTGTAGGCGAGCACAAAACTTCACTTCACTTCATTTTATTACATTTATTTCAGTTTTCTGTTTATTCATTTAAGAGTAAGTGTTTTACCTATTAAGTTTAATTTTATATTAAAATTTGAAGTGGTATTTAGTGAAGTGTATAGTAGAGTATACATATACAGGGTGTTCCACCTAATAGGGATTCTTTTGAAGATCTATAAATGTAAAATTTGTTGCCTGGAATCATGTGAACCATGTAAAGAAAATATTCTTATCTTTACAGGGTGTTCCATTTCGCGTGGGCGCTACTTAGCTTTGTTATTTTAAATGGAACACCCTGTATATTATTGCATTTTTGAATTCCTTGGTTAATATTAGGTAAAGTTTATTAAACGTATATGGTGTTTGAGACTTATCGTTTTCTAGATATTCAGTTGTTTTTGAAAAAAATCACCATTTCAGCTCACTAAATGAGGCTAGGTAGCATCACAGTTCGTTTTGGCATAAATTACTCTATCTTGTCATCTGTGAGCAAAACATATGTTATTCAGACTCAGAAATACTGAGACCTACATTTAATAATCTCAACTAGTTGATAAACTTTTTTTTTTCAAATGGAATGACCCATATTAATTGTCATGGGTGAATGCAAAATTGAATACCCTTTAGTTATGTAACAGCATCAAGAAGGCTTTGCAAAACCACTTTTCCCTCACATTTTATCAGGCTTGGGACTGACAGTGTCAATATTTCTTGGCATGTTTAAAAAGTGGTTTGACCAACAAAAGTAAACCACTAACAGCAACTAAAACAAAACAAACTGAAACTCGGACCAGGACAAGGAGAAAAATACTTACGCCCGAATGCACTGTCGATCGCCAGCGACTCGCTGAAGTTATACCTGGCAAATATCTAGCGAGTCGCTGACGAAAGAACGGCTCGTAATTTCTATTGCATAGACGTTCGCCCGGTGATCTCCTTTTTGGCGAATCGCCAGATGAGTGATAGTCTGAACTACAGGCGCTTAAGCATGCACAATGATATTTTTACACCGAATACGTGCTGTATTAACCTGAGTTTGTGCATGGTATGGTGCTTTGAAATGTATTACTTTGAGCATCTCTGGTATACAGGGTGAATCATTAATAATGGTACACAGCTTAATGGCAGATTGTTAACGTCAAAATATAGCGATTGAGCCAAACATGCCTTAATCAATTGTTGCTCATTTTCATTCTACAGGGTGTTAAAGTTGAAAAAATATTTTCTTTTTTTATCTATATTTTAAGTATGTATGGACCGATTGTTTTGAAAATTTGTAGTTTTACGTTTTTTGAGGAGGCAAATATGAATATGCAAAGAGTGTTGGGGTCACGTCTAGAGGGCGCTAGTTATACTGTCCCATCAATGTAAAAATCTGTCTAACTTTTTATACAGGGTGATTCAGTCATAATGTCATTAATTTTAAGAGCAGATAGAGAAAAATGAGTATAATACGATGGCGTGATTAAAAAAAAATTAAATGCATATTTAAGCTGAAAAAAAATATAATCATTATTTAACCCCCTTTTCAGGCTGTTACTGACCGGCTGACGTTCACAATATTGTGCACGGCTACGATGTGAACAAGGTACTGTAACGTACTTTGCTCGGTTGCCAAATTTTTGTAACACCCTTTATATATTTTACTTGGTTTTGATTTGGCGGTGGTGACGGTTCGGTTCAGACGTTACTTGTGGCTGCCCCCGGTATACTACCAACTCTAAACGGAATCTTAATTCACAATTACGAATTTTAATTTACTAGCTTTATTGACGTCACTGACGTCCCTATTTGGACGCCTACTTTATGACGACCCTTGACTACTAGTTTATCGGCGGCGGTGGTCGGCAGCCGGCGGTGGTGAGTGACGTCACAGAAACGTACTCCGGATTAAATCTTTTTGTGCGGATTGTCTCGGGCGCCAGTTTCCCAATCGGTTACGTGGGGGAAACTCCACGTGAAACCTACCCTCGGTTTAGAGTAAGTACTCGGGATAGCTGCAGTGAAGAAAGTTTAATTCCAGGGGTCTGTTATATTTCTCTTAATTTCAAGCAAAGTAGTTCTCTGAGTGTAGTGTTATTTTCCTTTCAAAATAAACGGTCTTATCAGTGTAGGTCACAAAAAGATAAGCGGACCTCTTTTTTACTGATCGGAATTTTATCAACTTTGTCGGCGTTAAGAATGAATACAAACGGGAATTATATTTACTAGGTTTATTTTATATTAACAAGGCCTATTGAAACAAACAAACAAAAGTAAAATAGATTCTAATTACAATTAAT
>NW_019417239.1:62735-80356 GCF_000390285.2 Anoplophora glabripennis
AATGAATAGGGATGATTGTTTTCGAATGTACGGTTATTACAATTTATCATTTTTAATATTATTAACGTTTTCACGTTTTATAATTTATTATGTTAAATAATACACAGTTTTAGTATTTCAATTTATTATTCAATATGCAGTTGCGTATAACCAAAGTTTACATAATAAATGTAAACTTTAGTGTAAATCTAAACTTTGGTGTAACCTAGGTAGGCACTTATTGTTTTTGAGAAAGCAATAATTATGTTTTTTTACCTGTTTAAAATGCCAGCACGAGTAAAATAGCATTCATCCGTCCAGAGCACTTGTTAATAAAGTTCTGCTGCACTTCGATTTAGGAAACAATTGCAAAATTCAAGACGATTGGGGAATTCAGCTGCTTCTAAAACTTGAACTTTTTGAAAATGTGTTATGTTAACCCCTTTGCGGGAAAAATGCGGGAGGTATGGAGGGTGGTAGATTTTAATAAACGCTTTAAATTGTTAGGTAATGGTTTTGTAACCGTGTGTAGTGTATTTTGTTTATTCGGGTATTTAGTGTGCCAATTTTTTTATTTGATAAAATTCAGTGAGCCTACAAACCTCTGCTTTATTTATTTTCTTTTAACGAAAGTTGACTTCGAGAAGTAAGACTTGTTAAAACATTTTGCACTAAGTTAATACAATTATTAAAATTAGTTATAATAAAATGCAGCATGATTCTTTATTTACTTGCATTTTATTTGTTTCGTACATATGTATCCGTATACTAAAGCGGCAAAATTAAATGTGAACCGCAGATTATGATGTGAACTTGGCAACGCTCTTCGCCTCAGCTGACGATTTGTTCGTGACATTACGTTACAAAATTTTACGTGCATCCGGGCATCTGGCAGGGCCGCCCTCTTAGCGGGAGTTATGGATTGATTTCCTTCATTTTTAAAAGTCGAGTAAAAAATTTTTTCCCATTTTCTGTCTTAAGCCTTCCGAATACGTGGTTAAAATTAATGACATTATGACTGAATCACCCTGTATTTTACAATTTTGAATTTTTTAAATAAAAATTGTTGAACTACGTTCAATTCTAAATAAAAAAGGTATACTTGTTACAAATCGATAAACTCAACTGTTTTCGAGATACAGACATTTTAAGTTTTTGAGATTCAACAGGAATTAAATTAGAAAATTATTTTTTCCAAAGTAGTAGGCATGGACATAATAAATTGACATTTGTCACTACAATACCATATTGTTTTCTACTCAATTTGATTAAGAAGTAGTTTTTTCCTTGTCGTTATTTTTTAGAGAAGAGAATATCTTAATAAAAGGCTAAGAAAGGGCATTGAAGTTGCTGGTAGTTAATAATTTGTTAAGATATGCAAAATAAAATCTTTAATTGCTGTAATGTTTGTCTTAATTCTTAATTCAGGCTTGGTATCTTAAGACCTGCTAATTTTCTAATTTAATTCCCGCCGTATCTCAAAAACTTAAAACGTCTGTATCTCGAAAACGGTTTAGTTTATCGATTTGTAACTAGTACACCTTTTTTATTTAGAATTGAACGTAGTTCAATAATTTGTAGTTAAAAAATTCAAAATTGTAAAATACAAAAAGTTATATACAGATATACAGGTCTCTCTTCTATTACTTACAGTCAATATTTAAATACTACATACATTTCATCCTCTCTTTATAATTTATCTAGTGAGTGTTGGTTTTTTATGTCATTATTTCTGTAACGAAATTGAAATGGTTATGAAATGAAATTTAAATTATTTGAACTTTTGGAGTTTTGTAACTTCAATATTAAATTTTATTTAAAGTGAAACAGCTAATTTCTTTGCAGCCATAATAGTCACATTTGGTCAGATGAAAATCCGCACACTACTCGTCGGTTTAGCTTTCAGAGGAGATTCTGTGTCAATGTCAATGGCGATCGTTTAATTGGGCCGCATTTTCTACCTGAACATCTGAATGGGCCGCGTTACTTTCAATTTTTAGTAGAATTGTTTGAAAACCTTCCCCTTCGGGCTTACAGCTAATGTTGTTAAAATATTAACATTATGATGCAAATAAAAACTGATTTTTGGCAAGGCATGCTCAGACCTCCTCGAGGTTCTTGCTGGGCAACAATAACAATTTAATATGTTGATTGCATAAATAAAAAATAATTTATAGCATTTTAAATTATTATTGGCTGACGTGAGCAAACCGTTTATTTATTGTCTTTATATGAGGGAAAATATATAAATATGGCAACATTGCATCTAGGGTACCTTGTTCACATCGTAGCCGTGCACAGTATTGTGAACATCAGCCGGTCAGTAACAGCCTGAAAAGGGGGTTAAATAATGATTTGAAAATATTTTTTTTCAGCTTAAATATGCATTTAATTTTTTTTTAATCACGCCATCGTATTATACTCATTTTTCTCTATCTGCTCTTAAAATTAATGACATTATGACTGAATCACCCTGTATAAAAAGTTAGACAGATTTTTACATTAATAGGACAGTATAACTAGCGCACTCTAGACGTGACCCCAACACTCTTTGCATATTCATATTTGCCTCCTCAAAAAACGTAAAACTACAAATTTTCAAAACAATCGGTCCATACATACTTAAAATATAGATAAAAAAAGAAAATATTTTTTCAACTTTAACACCCTGTAGAAAGAAAAGGAGCAATAATTGATTATGGCATGTTTGGCTCAATCACTATATTTTGACTTTAACAATATGCCATTAAGCTGTGTACCATTATTAATGACTCACCCTGTATAGTTGTTTGTATCACATAAATTATTGTTAAAACATAATTATCTAAAGGGTTGTAGTGGTACCCTACAATTACATTTAGTAAAAGACTAATAAACAATATTTTCCTTTTCCGCGTTAATAGCAATTGCTAGTATATTAAGCTGTAGTTATAAAACATCTTAAGTAATTTGTTTATTAGGGTACCCTAGGAATTGGAAAGCCGTATTTATGAAATATTTAAGTAATTTTCTTACGGTATACTAGAGTAGTTTTTTCAATTACACGACTAACAGTGACCTGATCGTATCCTCTTAAGACTCCACAGACTATCTACAAATAATTATAATAGGTACATCAAGGTATAACTGTAAAGGGTATATCTATACATTGTCATCCATAGGATCTGCATTATATGAGAAAATTTCTTTTCTTTGTTGAAAATTCTTGTTTAAAATATTTCAAAATACAATCTGTTTTACATTTACAACATTTACAATTAACCACATTAGTCATCATTTTAATGATTTTATTTGAGTAAATGAACAAAAATATCAACACAGGCGTTGTTCACGCCCACGCGTCATTATTTAAATAAGTACCTACTCATTATTATTATTATTTTTTATTTTTCTTGATACTTTCTTCGCCAGAGGGCACTGACGCGCTCACTCTGGCGTTTAAGTAGTCTTAATTGAGTCGCCGGCGGGTATCCTCGTTTTAATAGGAGCAGGTAATATTTTTTCGCTTGAAATTTCCGCATCCACGTTTCCGCCTCCTCACCTATACAGTCCACCTCATACCACCTGTTCCGGAAGAGCTTCAGATAGTCACCAAGGGGTCCCTTTGAAGAAGACGCTCTCCGGGAATACCAGGTAATCTTCAAATTAATTTATTTTTGTTCCACATTTTCCTCAACCCGCACCCCGTTCGCTAACAGGCGCAACATCTTTTTAGTAAGGAAAATGTAATTCGAAATTTATTGTTGCTTGAATCTCATGAAAAGCATTATTTATTCTTTTTTCAAACTGCTCAAAATGTCAAAGTTGTTATTGCAGCATAGGTACTATGTAATTTTAAAGTGAATTTTATTCGAATATCGAAGTGTGTTTCAGTTCGATTTTTAAGTTTATTCGAAAATCAGACTTTGTTTGAAAAACTTAAAAGAGTAGTAATTAGTAGAAAACTGAAAGATGAATTCGAAAATATCATGATTGATGACCGTAAAGCAGTGGCGTATTATTTAATTTAGAAAAATATGCCACCGATACCCTGTATCTCTAGCACTGCAGCATCTAAATTTTCGGAAAATGCCTCAGAATTTGGACAATGTTTACATAAATACATGTGCCCAATTTCAAATTATTTCAAAAAATTAAAATATTTTTTTAAGTTTAACACCCTGTATCTTTTTAAGTGCCCTAAAAAAAACTTTATACGATAGACCCCTTAAAATTCACCAAAGAATACTAGGTTTCATTTTTGGTCACCGTTTGTGAATAACCCTGTATAGGTGTGAGTATATCTAGATCAGAAATATCTCTGCGTTATACAACATGTTAAAATAATGATCCATTATTGGAACAATCTCAAAAACACAATAAAAATAGGCTATTTGCTTTCTGGAGAAACGCTGGAGATGCTACTGGCAATCTCCAGCAATTTTCCGGCGCTTCGCCAAAAGTGTCACTAATGCGCATGCTTGACTTTGCTGGCAAACGACTGTGCATTGGAATATCGTCCAGCGAATGACGAATCTCTGGCATGTCGCTGGCGATCGACTATGCATATGGGCATTAGACTGCTGATTTACATCAATTGCACGAAGTGTCCTTCATTTTGATTAATTCACAAACGAATTCGGTTTTTAAAAGACTGTTCAACATTGGTCAGCACGTTTGGCGTAATTTCTTGAAATGATACTGTAATGCGCTGCCGCATATCTTCCGCAATAGTTGGTGGTGTAACATAAACTTTGCTTTTTATAAATCCCCATAAAAAGAAGTCGCAACTTGTCATATCTGGACACCTTGAAGGCCAAAGCACTGGTCCTCTGTGCCCAATCCATCTGTTGGGAAAAGTTTCGTGTAAAAATTGACAAACCCCAGTAGTATTGTGAGGTGGAGCACCATCTTGTTGCATCCACATTCTTCGAAGTGTAGCTAAAGGAATGTCGCCTAACATCTTCTAGAGTGTTTGTTAAAAAGTTTAAATAAACTGCTCCAGTTAGACGCTGGTCAAAAAAGAATGGTCCAATGACATGGGTTCGCAAAATTGCTCGCCACACGTTCAGAGACCATCTGTGTTGGCTATGAGTTGTCCGGAATTGGTGAGGATTTACTGTGTCACAATAATAGCAATCATGATGAAACCATTTTTATGAAAAGTGACCTAATCGGAGAACATGACCCCCATTTTAAAAAATCATCTTGATTTAACATTTCAAGTGCCCACTGACAAAACTCCAGTTTCCACTGAAATTGTACTTCTAGTAACTCTTGATGTAATTGGATGCGATAAGGATAATAATTGTGCTTTTGTAAAATCCTATGTATCGACGTTGTACTAATACCCGTTGATTGACTAATTTGTCTCACACTTACTTTCTTTTTCTGAATACACCCCAGCACAAAAAATTCATTTTTCTCCGTTTGTTATTTAAAAACCTATCAAGCACTAGTTGAATGGCTTTACGCTGTGGATGTGGTCTGTCTGGATAGTGCTGAGCATAAATTTGTGATGCCAATAACGGATTTCTGTCACACTCACCGAGGACAAAAACCATGTCAATCATTTCTTCCTGTGTCAGCGACATTTCGAAAATATTATAATAAACTTTTACTCTCTACTTACAAGGAGAAGGTAAGGTAATCAGATTTTTGTAATTTTTTATATTTATGGTACGTGTAGTTTGGATCTTGAATAAGAATTTTTCGACGTAGGTCGACCCAATGTTCATAAATTACCAAGATAATTGATTTTGAAGTTTTACCTGACAGCTAAATCCACTAGATGTGACACATTCTTCAACTGGGAGCGTGGCCTAATTGGTAGCATTCGGGTCTGACAGTCAGGAGATCGCTGGTTCGAGTCCGTCATGTGCCATTTTTTTTTTTTTCAAAACGCACCATATGGTTTTTTATAATTTTCTTCATCTCGAAAATTATGAACGAAATATTATAATAACTACTTATGTATATGTAGGAATATTCTTCAAATATTTCATTAAATGCACAATTGGTTGATAAACTATTTATTATGAATTAACAATGTTTCATTAAAAAAAAACAAACGAGGTCAGGTAGGATGTTCATTTATTTTATATTTATGTTTATTTGACATTTTACGCAATGTGGCACGAACCAGAATGGCAGTTATCATAGAAAAATGGGAAGCAGAAATTTTTTAAGCTTCTAGCTTTCTTTCCTTTTATTTTTTTATCTCGAAAATTATGAACAAATGAAATCCCAAAAGCTACCAACTAGGCCACGCTCCCAGTTGAAGAATGTGTCGCATCTAGTGGATTTAGCTGACAGGTAAAACTTCAAAATCAATTATCTCGGTAATTTATGAATGTAGCGTCGAACTACTTCAGAAAATTCTTATTCAAGGTCCAAACTACACATACCATAAATATCAAAAATTATAAAAATCCGATTACCTTACCTTCTCCTAGTTAGCAAAATAACTACAACGTCAACGTTAATCAAAACTAGAGTGACATTTATTTTGCTTTGTATATCAAACAGTGCAATAAACATTGTTTGCAAGGCCTTCTTGACGCTGTTACATAGCTACTTTTTCAGACTAACAAAGAACCTGATTTTTCTGGAAAATGTTAGACATAAGTATGGACAACCTTATATCAGTCGAAAAGGTATTCAATTTTGCATTCACCCATGACAATTAATACGGATCAGTCTGTTTGAAAAAAAAAGTTTTTCAACTTGTAAGATTATTAAATGTAGGTCTCAGTATTTCCAAGTCTGAATAACGTACACATTTTGTTCACAGAAGACAAGATAGAGTACTTTATGCCAAAACGAACTGTGAAAACTGCAGGTTTGTATCTCTTATGGTTTAGACGCTATCTAGCCTCATTTAGAGGGTTGAAATCGTGATTTTTTTCAAAAGCAACTGAATATCTTGAAAACGGTAAGATTTAAACACTGTACATTTAATAAACTCTACCTAAAATTAACCAGAGAATTAAAAAATGGAGTAATATATAGAGTGTTCTATTTAAAATAGTAAAGTTATGTAACGCACATGCGAAATGGAATATCCTGTAAAGCTAAAAATACTTTCTTTACATGCTCCACATGATTCCAGACAACTTTTATTAAAGCCATTTATTTATAAATTTTACAGTTACAGAGTTACAGAAGAATCTCTTTTAGGTGGAACACCCTGTATATCCTGCAACTCTGGCTTACAAACACAATTGTTTTTTTTTTAGTATACGTTTGGAGTGAATGCATGGAAGCAGTGGGTGACAACAAAGAATGCAGAACTGGAAAAATCATCGAGATGTGTAATGCTGTTCAAAACGGAAATTTTACAATTGACCGCAGATGAACTTAACTATTCCTTGTGTTTATTTGTAAAAGAAGTAAGGAAACCCAACGGTGCTGAATATGCCCCCGACACCATTTATTACTTATGTTTAGGCATTCAGCAGTATCTCTTTGAGAATGGCCGAATTGATAATATTTTCTGTGATTCATATTATGAAAAATTTACGGATTGTTTAGATGAAGTGGCTAAAAAATTTTCAGTTCTTTATAATGACTCTCATTATATCGTCACCCGAGTGGAAGAAGAACACTTATGGGAAAGTAAACAATTGGGAGCTCATTCTCCCCATGTTTTACTAAGCACGCTAATGTTCTTTAACACAAAACATTTTAATCTAACAGTAAGATACAGATTTTATAACATTTCTTGTTTCTTGATATAATAATACTTCTAGAGTGTCGATGAACATATGCAGTTATCATTCTCTCACATAATGAAGCACTGGAAAAGGAATCCTAATCAACCATCCTCTAAAATACCAGGATCGAGGAATGTGTTATTACGTTTTTACCCACCTCAAAGTGCTATACGTAAGTCTTTTTATTTCATATTTTTGTTGCTAAATATACAGGGCGTACCCATATTCTACGTACATGGAACTATCACAAATTCTTGGAGCCAAATTAAGGAGATTTGACTAAATGTACTCCTATACAAATGCTTAATTTAGCTGCTAGAGGGCAAAAATTTTAGTTTTTTTCCAGGTAACTCAAAAACAGTTTGTCCGAATTGTATGAAGCTTTTCTGCAGTTATTTTGTTGTGTTTGCAATGTTTTTTGCAAGTAATTAATCATTTTATTAATAGTAACCAACATACATATGATTTAATAGGTAACTGTTAGCAAAAATTTGATTAATTTGACATTATAAATAAAATAATGCTTTGTGTAGTTGAGAATTATGGGAAATGGTCAATATTTTCACATAATTCCATAAAAATAATAAGAGGGAACTTGTATCATGATGTAATTTCTTTTAGAAATGCATAAATTATATAATGTATATTAGGACGTTTCACGTTAAATCGATCACGGCTCTCGCCAAAATGTGAAGACACTTAATAAATGGTTTTGGGTGTACAAAAATTAGTTCTTCCAAGTACTTTAAGATGTTATGTGGCACCTGCAAGTGTAAAAAAAATTTGGATTCATCCAATAAACTCCCTCCAGTGAACATATTACTGATAAATCCATCTCCAAATGCCTTTAATGAGGACTTTTGAGATTGCTGTTCATAAATCTTGTTATTTTCAGATGATTCAAGATGGCAGTTTTTATATAACCTCAAAAAAAAATAAAAATTGGAAAATCATGACGCTAGTCGATTCTTATGTTTTTGAAGTCGCTGAATCATAATTTTAAATCAATTCGATAGTACAATGTCATGTTATTACGTTATTTCTTTTTTTGAATTTGTTTGAAAATAACATTTACTTTCTATTTATTCTATCTTATCCTATATATTCTATTCACCTTAAAAAAAAATTAAATCAAGACTTTAGTTAATCCTAAGAGACTCGTTTTTCATGTTTTTGTGGTTACCAAGTCGTTTCAATAATATCATATTGCAAGAAATTCCCAACCGGGTGCCACTGGACACCTTCCCCAAAAAAAATTAAAAATTGCGATTTTTCATTCATACTATGAATTGAATCTTAAAAGAGCAATTTTTTTCTATGTTTTCGAGGTCAGAGCGGTCCTTGGCTCTGTTGGTAAGGTGGTTTACTCTAAACCAACGTCATTCAAGGGGTCATGGGATCAAATCCCGCGAATATTTCGAATTTTTCAATCTTGATTTATCAGTGGCATTTGTACCCGGGAAACCAAACAAAAAAGTAATAAACGACTGACGAAGGAACCGACATGGTGGTATGATAGTTGATATCTTTCAATATTACTCAAGAACTTGTATCAATAATGATGGTTAAATTGTTACATGATTTGGTAGGAAAAACAACTACTTTCAAGTCTTTTTGGAGTTTAGTTTGAAAAGGTACGAGGATTAACATTTTTTTTTTTTTGAGATTAGGATCGGAACGGGCATAATACTGTTGAACCGACAAAAACATTAGAAACAACTAGTCTCTAATGATTTAATTTGTGGTATGAAAAAAGTTATGATTTTTCAATATCTTTTGAGGTTAGGATTGGAAAGTGATACGATACTATCGAACTGACCAATTTATGATTTAGCGACTTCGAAAACATAGGAAATGATTAGTCTCACTTGTCTGATTGATATTAGAATGAATTATATTAGATTATCATCATCTGAATTATTGATTATCATTATCTGAATGATATTAGAAAACCAAATTTGAAATATCCAAGAATTAAAATTATTGGAGTAAATGAGGAAGACGATGACACAGATGACAATCTCTTGAATGCAATAAAAGATCAAAATTTAACAGAACATGGATCAGAAGAAGGATTTCATTTGAAAATAATAAAAAGGATAAAAAAGCAAATAGAGAAATTACATTAATACTAGAAGCTGACTCAAAGACACATAATATACTGTTAAACAAGGGCAAAATTTTTATAGGATGGTCGAGAGGCAAAGCTTATGATTATGTTCATGTTGTTAGATGTTTTAAGTGTTTTGGCTTCAACCATATGGCCAAGGACTGTAAAAATAACAATATATGTTATAAATGTTCATTGGAGAACATACAGGAGAATGTAAAGCCAGAAATAATAAGTGCATAAACTGTAGCAATGCAATTGAAAAGTATAAAATAAAGATAAAAGATAATCATAATGCATTAGATCCAAAATGTCCTTGCTATATAAGAATATTAAACAGCATCAAAAGGAAAATTGATTATTTGGATGATCAATAGCAATTAGCAAATTTCAAAGATTAGAATACATCATCGTAAACATCAATGTTTAACCTTGAACACACAAGGCTTTCTACATAATAAAGAGGAAATAGAACTACTTATACATACTTTACAACCAAATGTAGTTTGTTTAACAGAGACTCACGTTACAAATGATATACAGATATCTGAAATTGAAATAGATGGTTATAAACTAGAAATTTGTTACTCCAATAGCACACACACAGGAGGAGTTATATTATATATTAAAAATGAAATGTCCTTCTACAATATAAAAAATTTTACAGTCGAAAACAATCTTTGGTGTGTGGGAGTGCAACTGCAAATAAATACGGACAATTATAATATAATAGGGATATATCATTCGCCAAGTGCAAGTACAGCGGATTTTTGGAACAATTTGGAGAGTCTGATAGAAGAATACAGCTCTAGTAATATAGACAGTATTATAACAGGAGACTTTAACATAGATATGTTGAGGGACACATGTTATTCAACACAGTTATCGAGAATTATTATGGAAAATGGATTTATACAGTTAGTAGGGGAACCAACTAGAATTACACAGAACACTGCAACTTTGATTGATCTGCTAATAACTAATTGTGATACTATAACACATAAAGTGCACCATACACCAAAGATAACGGATCATGCTTACATAACCATACATTTTCCAGTAAAGAGTAATAATAACACATATCGTATAAAGAAATGTTACAGAAGTTTTAAAAACTATAACAAGGATGCCCTACAAGAAATTTTAATTAATACTGAGTGGAACAATGACAGTGCAAACATTAATGTGTTGACGGAAAATTTAATTAACTGTATTAAAAATAGTCTTAATAATGTTTGTCCCATAAAGGAAATTGTAGTTCCAATCAAATATGCAAATAAAATGTGGATTACAGAAGAAATTTTAGTGGCTATGAAAGAACGAGATAGACACTATGAAGCAGCTAGAATTACAAGAAGAGAAGAGGAATGGAATTCATTCAAAGAAAAGCGGAATAAGGTAGTTACAATGATAAGAAAAGAGAAAAAACAGTATTATGAAAACAAAATAGACCATTGTAAAGGTGATTCGAAGTTGATGTGGAAAACATTGAAACAAATGAATAAAGGGAAACAGCATGTTTCTAAATGTATTAAATTTAATGAACAAGAAGTATCGGATGAATTGGAGATTGCAGAAAAATTTAATGACTATTTTATAGAGAGTGTGGTAGAGATTATTCATGATATACCAAAGTTTGATTTGTACACAAGTCATGATTTTGGAGTTGATTGTAGATTACGCGAATTTAAAGTCATAGAAATGAATGCATTGAGAAAAGTTATTGATGCATTACCAAATAAATCAGGATGTGATGGGATTCCCACAAATGTTATTAAAGACACATTTGAAATCATCGGCAACAGGTTTTTGGATGTGGTTAATTGTTCTCTTCAGTCGGGCGTTTTTCCAGATGCATGGACTAATTCATTTGTTACACCTATACCAAAAGTTATTAATACTATTTTATGTGACCAATATCGACCAATCAATTCATTGCCAGTTTGTGAAAAAGTATTGGAATTGGTAGTTAAAGAACAATTAATAAATTACATACAAAACAATAATATCATCATATCAGTACAATCAGGATTCCGAGGAGCACATTCATGTGAAACTGCATTACAGTGTATTTTGGACGACTGGGTACGGGGAATTGATAATGATAATATAGTAGTGGCTGTATTTCTAGATTTTAAACGTGCATTCGAAACCATTGATCGAGGTCTTCTTCTCTCGAAGTTAAGAAGTATTGGAATTGGAGGAAATGTTTTGCAGTGGTTTTCATCTTACATAACAAAAAGAGGACCAAAAACAAAATATAGTGAGAGAGTATCTGGAAGAAAGGAAACTAAATATGGCGTACCTCAAGGCTCAGTATTGGGTCCTATATTATTTATTATTTTCATCAATGACATTCTCTGTTGTTTAACTGATTGCAAAATACATGTGTTTGCAGATGACACAATGCTTTATATGTTTGGTAAAAATGTTAATGATATTATAAGAAATATTAACGGGGAACTAAATAATTTATATGCATGGCTTTGTGACAATAATTTGAAAGTAAATATTGATAAATGTAAGTGGTTAGTATTAGGCAAAAAACATACATTGAATAAAATTTCGATAGAGGATTATATTAAATTAAATAACCAGAAACTAGAAAGAGTCCATCAGATAAAATATCTGGGTGTGATGTTGAATGAATGTATGTGTTTTAAACAACATACCGCATATATTGTTAAAAAAGTTGCCAAAAAAATTAATTTCTTAAGGCGTATATCTAAGGATTTATCATTTTTTGCCAGACTGACCATTTATAAAACGATAATTGCGCCACATTTTGAATATTGTTCAACAATTTTATTATTTTTAAATAACAATGAGATTCAGACTCTACAGAAAACGCAGAATAAAGCTATGAGGATTATTTTGCAGTGTAGTAGATATACTCCAATACAGGACATGTTAAATGCATTAAATTTTATAAACATAAAACAACGAATTTTGTTAAGAACGTTACAATTTATATATAAAATAAAAAATTTGCTCTTACCTAGTTATTTGCACAGTAGAATAACTTATGTAAGAGATGGACATGTTTATAACACTCGCCAAAAGGATGACTTTTATATAGAAAAACACAATTTATTAAGAACTAGTAAATCTTTGTTTTACCAGGGTCTTATGCAATACAATGAGCTACCAGAATATATAAAAAATTGTAATGGGCCGGTTAAACATTTCAATAAGCTAATTGTTAGTTACATTAGGTCACTACCAGGGTAAACTTTTATATATTTCTGTTTTAAAGATTTTTGTTGTTTGAGTTTATGTAATCGTTTGTATGTATAGCATTTGCTAAATAAATATGTATCTATCTATCTATCTATCTATCTATCTATCTATCTATCTATCTATCTATCTATCTATCTTGTCTGTGAAATCGACCATTGAACTATGTTTGAATAAAAGTTTTGTGGTTTATGGCTTGCTAAGCAGTTATATAAAAACTGCCGTCTTGAAACGTCTGAAAATAATATAAGATTTATGAACAGTGATCTCGAAAGTCCTCATTAAGGTCATTGGGAGACGGATTTATTGGATGAATCCTGATTTTTACAGTTCCAGGCGCCATATTGGATTTTCGAATTCTGCCACATCTTAAAGTACTTGGCAGAACTAATTTTTTTACACCTAAAACCATTTATTAGGTGTCTACAAATTTTAGCCTTGATCGATTTGACGTGAAACGTCCCATATATTTGTGTCCATTAGGACATTTCATATTTTCCTTATTAGTCTCTCATCATTCAAAATTGGTCACAATTTACAAAATGGGAGAAATTTGAGACAGGCACGCTTTTTTTGACTAAATTGTATGTTACCATAACTCTTATTTATTGGTTTATTTATATGTGTAAAACAACTTTTTTAACTAGATTAGGGCCTTGGTTTTTATTTAAAAAATTTAACTTTGATCTAGAAGTTGAAAACTTAGTTATTAAAAAAAAAACTATGCCACTGGATTCGAGGTGTATGGATAATAAGATAAAGTGTTAACATAAAAAAAGTTTACGAGTAGCCTCTATAGGGGTCATAAAAAATCTTCATCTGATTGGCCCTGAAAAATTCTTTCATAAAAGTGGCCAGTATTCTTGAAAATTTTCTGTATTAAAGTAATAATCGAGAGACCTTGCATGACATCAAAAGTATAGTACAATCACAGACAAAATAGTTAACGTACCACACGTATCTGGAATAGCACATCAGTGTTAGATTTCCGAATTGCCCATAGAGCACACCGCCAGCAGAATTTTAGGAAGATTCAAATGCAACGGCTGGCATTTCTAAATGACGAATCAGGTATTCTGCAATGGCGTCACAGTTATGATATTTTAAACAATTAATAATATATATATAAAGTTGAAATTTTCTTGAACCTTTTGTTTAATATTAAAATATATTTATTTTCTTGGGAATTGGGTTCTGGTGTGATAGTCAGTTAAAAAAAAGGACAAAAAACAGCAGCGATTTCTTTCTTGACGTTTCGTTCCTGATCAGGAACTTTTTCAAAAGGCTTTTATTATTAAAATTGTTATAATTAATAAAATTAAAACCTAAACAACAACCATTTTACGTCAAAATTTTAAAAAATATGCATCAATCGTCATACAGTGGACATATTTTCATAATATAATATTATCTTTTTTCATTTTAAATTTGAAAAAGGCCTGCATTTTTTAATATTGTAAATGTGTCTGGATAATACTTTTAGTCGGCAATGTGGTACGTGGATACGATGAAAATGAAATGAGCAGTATAATAATTATTATGATAAATTCGAACAGGTAGTACGCCTGGTGGCGAAATTTTGTAAATTAAAGACAGAAAGGACATCTAGTAATTTTATTTGAAATTATATTTTAAAAGTATAGAAAACTATTTTAAATGTGATTTGTTTAGATGATAATAAATGGAAATAATAGAATTATTATAATTATTGTTATTTGATTAAATTATGATATATTTGACTTAAATTTTTAATGTCAGTTTTATCGTTAATACTGTTTTTATTTTTTTTTATATGAATCATTTCCTGAATTAATCTTTTGTTATAATTTGGTTCTTTAACGAGAATTTTGGTTTGATCAAAATTAAAACTATGTTTTTTTTCCTTGACATGTTTATTAAGAGCTGTTGCACAATTTTTAGTATATTTATGGCCCTTTAATCTATTTTCTAAATTTTGTGATGTCATACCTATATAATGACCATTGCAATCATTGCATGGAATAGAATATACTACATGAGATTGTTTTAGTACAGGAGTTTTGCTTTTTAAAGGTGTGAAAAATTTATTTAATTGATTAAACGATTTATGAGCAACTAAAATGTTGTATTTAAATAAAATGGATTTAATTTTTTCAGATAAAGATTGTACATATGGTAATGCAATATATTGACAGTTGACAGAGTTATGATCAGAATTTATTGGTTTTTTATTTTTTGATGTATTATAGAAGTTAAAGATTCTTTGTTTAATAATTTTGTTATAAAATTTAGCAGGATAATTATTATCTAGTAAAATATTTTTTACTTTATTTATAATTTTAGGTCGATAAATGGGACTTGTTAAATGTATCGCTCTATTGATTAAACCAATAACTACACTTTTTTTGTATGTTATCGGGTGGTGAGAATTAAAATTTAAATATCTACCTGAAGATGTGAATTTTGTAAACCATTTAGTTAAAATTTGATTATTTTTACGAATTAAAGTTAAATCAAGAAAATTAATTTTGTTTTTATTTTCAATTTCGATAGTAAATTGTAATTTTGGATGAAAATTGTTAAACTCATTTAAAATATCATTAATTTTATTTTCGGGAAGTGCGATAATGCAATCATCAACATATCTTTTGAAAAATAATATATCAAAATTTAGATTATTAATTACTTCTTCTTCTAAAAATTCCATAACTAATTGTGCTATTGTTGATGAAATTGGTGCTCCCATTGCACAGCCTTTTATTTGTTGGTAAAAATCATTTTTGTATTGAAAAAAATTAGTAGTAAGTGTAAGTTTAATACCAGTTAAAAATTCATTTAAAGGGGTATGATTTTGTAATAAATTCAATTTTTTTGTGATAATTTTAATTACTAGATCTATAGGAATGTTGGTGTATAAAGATGTAACATCTAATGAAATTAATCTATAATTACTTGGTATATTAATTGTGTCAATGAATTTTTTAAAACAAAAAGAATCTTTTATGTAATAATCATTTTGGCAATTTATTTTTGATATAATGTCTGCTAAAAATTTTGATAAATTATATAAAGGTGATTGAATACTAGAAACAATAGGACGTAAGGGTATGTTAGTTTTATGCAGTTTTGGAAGACCGCATATTTTTGGGGGTTGTGCATTGTGGATCAACAATTTCTTAGCCTCATTTTCATCTATAAATTTATTTTTTTGCCATTTTTTTATTAAAGTGTTATTTTTGTTTTGATAATTATTTGTTGGATTTGAATTTATTTTTTTATATGTATTAGTGTCTTCTAGTAAATCTAACATTTTTGAGTTATATTCAGAAGTGTTCATCACTACTGTTTTATTGCTTTTATCAGGTTTAAGGATAGTAATTTGTGGATTTTCTTTGATAAAATGGCGAGTTTTGTTCATGTTTTTAAAAATGGTCTTTTGTGTATTATTTAATTTTGTTTTATTATGTTTTTTGTGGTTTTTATAGTTGGTGACTGCATTAACAACATTAGCTCTAATTGTATTTTTAACATCATCTGTTTTATTTTGAATAGCTGTTTCTATAGATGAAATGTAATCATCAATAGGTAGGTCATTCTCATAGGTTATAGGTAAAGCAAAATTTGGGCCATATGCCAATGTTTCTTCTATTTCTTGAGGTATAAAAGTATCAGATAAATTTTGAAACCAATTAGATTTTATTTTATTGTTATTATAAATATCAACATTTTTTCGTTATTATTATTATTACCGGTATTTACTAACCTGTTGAACTTTCTAATATTTTTTGTTTTAATTTTTTCAAAAAGATTATTGTATTTATTATTTTCAAAATCTAAAAATTTATTAATTACATTATTAGGTAAAAAAGATTTAACAATTGTAATTTGATTTTCTAAAATACTTTTATGATGATGGATGCATTTTGTAGTTTCACTTAGTAATATATTTAAAATCTTATTTTTAAAAACATAACACAATTATTTAATTGGTTGTTTAGGTACGTACCTGTTACAGTTATATGAGTTATGTTAAAATTCAGAAAAATTGGATGTGTTTGTATGTTTGCAGCATAGTAAAAAAAATCTTCTATTCTTCTGTTTGGTTAAAATAAATTTCGATCAAGAAATATTTTTCAAAAGATTTGTAGCCTCCAGTCCGTAAGTTTGCTGAATTTCTTGAAAAAACATCTTGGTAACGATGTATTTAATGCAATTTTCACCCTTGCAGAATTTGTAAAGTTGAAATTTTCTTGAACCTTTTGTTTAATATTAAAATATATTTATTTTCTTGGGAATTGGGTTCTGGTGTGATAGTCAGTTAAAAAAGAGGATAATAATGTAATTAATAAATTTTTAGATTTTGAAAATAATAAATACAATAATCTTTTTGAAAAAATTAAAACAAAAAATATTAGAAAGTTCAACAGGTTAGTAAATACCGGTAATAATAATAATAACGAAAAAAATGTTGATATTTATAATAACAATAAAATAAAATCTAATTGGTTTCAAAATTTATCTGATACTTTTATACCTCAAGAAATAGAAGAAACATTGGCATATGGCCCAAATTTTGCTTTACCTATAACCTATGAGAATGACCTACCTATTGATGATTACAT